>NC_056745.1:653452559-653620059 GCF_019279795.1 Protopterus annectens | reverse complement strand
AATTACTAAAACAGTCCTTCTGTCTAGAAGATACACCAGTAATGGGATTAAAATCCAGCTCAATATTCAAACCTTCAGCCATGCTCCTGGACAGAAGAATCAAAAGTAACCACAGGCAAAAATAAAACCACTGCACCAGATAATGTCCAGGCAAGGCTCCTATAATATAATGCAAGAAATCCAAGCAGGCAAAGGACACGCATGGCATAAAACCAAACAATTTATTTAGTAAAAAACATGTAAGCACTTTCGCATAGTATTCCTACCCTTCATCAGACATAAAATTCTATCACAAGCCTAAACATTTTAAACACTGTTAAACCAATCACTGCTAGCAACCTTTTTTCCTGCCAATTGAATAATTAGTGGAAACCAAGTGATTTAAAGTAACCTAAAACTTTAGCAAAATAAGTACATTTTTAGTATGTTCCAACCACAGTTTATATAATCGATTTCAGATATAATAAATAAAACATATATTACAAATATTTAAACAGTATAATATGCATCATACATAAATCATTTTTCATGCTGTTGCAAATATACTGATGTTTTGGAAAATGTAATGCAGAATTGCAACAACAAAAGATGAAAAAGTCCTGCCATCCACATAGTTAACTAAGTATGCACCTTATATGAAGTTTACAATAAAAAATGTGAACTGCTACATTCAGACTCATCAATCTACTATGATTCTGTCAACATAGTTCTTATATTTCAGTAGTTCTCTTTATGATACATTATATTCAATTTATATATCAATATGTTAAAACAAAATGCAATTAATGTATTAATGTAATATTCTAAAATATACTTTACACTCCATATGATTTAAATTAAGTTTGGTGTTATTATTTTATTTTATTTTATGTTATCTGCCTTCTGGAAAATGTCTCAGTTGAGAAGAGTCTTTGGACCAGGTCATTTAACTGGTTAACAATAAAAAGAATAGAATGAACATATTGATTTAACTGGACATTTGAACATTAAGTGTGCAGTGAAAAAATGAATTATGTTGGCAGGTTAAACATTTATACACAAACAACCATGCTGGTTGTTTTATAGAAGCCATGTGATGGGAATTTTCTATTTAACAGACCTTATTTGGTTTGTATTTTTTCTGAAGATATTTTAGGATAGTAAAAATGAATGCACTCAAAACATTCCAGTTGTTCCTTTAAATGAGCTTTTTCTTTGGTATTCATTGTTTTAACTGTATGCAAATTCATTAATCCAGTTTAAATAACCTTGTTCACTTCATGTTATGCAAATAATGAAGCCCTGATAGCATACCTTAGTAAAAGCATAATGAGTTTGCATACAGTTCTGATGAAGTCTCCTTTGAAATGATAACAGATGAACCGCTTAACGTTGTTTCTTATTTTGTTTATAATTTGTATTAAATGTTGTTTTTAACATTCGTTTTGACTGGATTTTTATCACATCATAAAAAAATAAAGAAAACTGCTCAGGTGCAAAACCGTGCAGAAAATAGCAAGCAGCATACAATGAGTCTCTTCAGACCAAAGTCATATAAATCACACCAAACAGCATACGACAAGTCTCTTCAGACCAGGAATATTATCTGCTAATAAAATATTTGGTTTTAAAGAAGTTAACAGCATTTTGCTTCATTGGATTGGATTATTCTTATATTCCTGGTCGGAAGAGACTTGTCGTATGCTGTTTGGTGTGATTTATATGACTTTGGTCTGAAGAGACTCATTGTATGTTGCTTGCTATTTTCTGCATGGTTTTGCACATGAGCAGTTTCCTTTATTTTTTATGATTTTATTTCTGTGCTTTCTGCTCAGGAGCATACATTTTCCTGTGGTACTCGTTATTTGGATTATTTCAGGATTTTTATCACAGCTTTACTGCAGTTTTGGTTTATTTTACTTTTTCTGGTCCCCTGTATGATTACTTGGTATTTACCACAAGTACAGTACTTTCCTTCCTATTCACCTGGATTTCCTCAGGTTACCTGATACAGTCTAAAAAAAGTAAAATTAGTAGTAGAGACTTTGGAGATATAAGCCTGGGAATAATCACTATTTCTTTTTGTTTAGTTAAAAAGTTTTATTTTTTTATTTTTAACAGGACTATGTTTTTTTATTGTTTTGTGTTTGTGTGCATGTTTGTGCACACGTATGAGATAGCTTTCATTTTCTTCAGTCATTCATCAGGGAAAATGGGGGCACAAAGGCCCCAATAAGGAACAGTTTTTAAAAGTTTACAGAACATCAGGTTTTGAGCAGTAAGAAGTATGAAATGCTAATGCCTGGCATTATTGTAATGCTCAGTGATGATTAACAGAAAATCAAAAATTTTATGTTGGAAATTTTTTAAAGATTGCAAAAAGATAAGAATAAATAAATATGTTTAATATAATTTTTCTGTTTATTTTAACCAGAATAATAGAAAGGCAAACTGGATAATAATGAACTAGCAAAGTTTTTGTTTCTATACTACAGCTCAAAAAGTCCCTTAAAATAGTTTAATTTGAGATTATCATTGTGTAATAAAAACAGGGGCAGGTTTAACCAATGGACTGGTGTGAAAGATGATCCTTAGATTTCTCTGCATAATTCCAATTTATGCATGTAACTTACCGGTGTTTCTTTGAGGATAAATTCATTTTTTCCAGTTTTTTTATGAAGCTATGGTAACTTTGTGTGTATGTCCTTTTTTGGGGTGGTGGGGATTGCAATGGATTACACTGTATGGTTCTGACAGCAACAAATAAATAAATACCTGTTCCATTATATAGGTATTTAATCATTCCATATAATTGGAAATGGAACTGGAAAGGCCACAGAAATACCTCACTAAAAGAATCACAGGCCTAAAGCAGATGCCCAACGCTGACCGCTTTAAAAAAACTCCAGCTATACTCTGTCACATATCGTCTACTCAGAGGCGATCTCTGCTTAACATACAAGGCTATGTCAAACCCAGAGCTGTTGGACATGCTTCACTTAAAGAAATCCCAATCCCTCAGAGCCACATGCTCCAGGGATCTAAACCTTGTCATCACAATAAACAAAACATGCTGGAGAGATAGGTTCCTGACCAAGAGACTCCCCAGACT
The DNA here is from genome assembly GCF_019279795.1 of Protopterus annectens. NCBI lineage: Eukaryota > Metazoa > Chordata > Ceratodontiformes > Protopteridae > Protopterus > Protopterus annectens. Next base: position 653,616,968 of record NC_056745.1, on the reverse strand, counting down.
CTGAAATAGACTGCCCATACATATCAAGCAGAGCACCTCTGGCCCTCTTCAAAAGTAACCTTGATGATTGGATGGGAGAAAGGAAATTCACCCTGGGGATCACGTCAGTCACCCTACTAGACAGGGGTCCAGGGAAGTAAATAGTGTGGGAAGAAATAGCTAGGGAATTGTTATGGTTAGGCTTGTATAGGCCCTAAGGCCGACAGCCTAGTACCAACCTATGAACCTATGAACCATTGACTGCAATATGTCTAAGGTGCACATGGGTATGTACATGCTGTGACTATGGTGTCATCTTTGTGTGCATGTGTGTGTGTGTGTGTGTGTGTGTGTGTGTGTGTGTGTGTGTGTGTGTGTGTGTGTGTGTGTATGAGTGTTTGTGTGTTCATGTGTACATGTGAGTGTGTTCATAGGTTCATAGGTTCATACTAGGCTATCTGCCCTAGGGCATTTATAAGCCTAGCCAGAGTGTGTGTGGCTTTCACCACCCCTTAGGATGAGAATACTATACCCATTAGTTTGCTGTGCCTCTGTCCAGCAGTGACACAGAGATGATTCCCAGGGTAAACCTACGATCTCCCATCCACTCGTCAAGATTTCTCTTGAACAGAGTCAGTGAGGGGCTCTGCCTCACATGGACTGGGATTCTGTTCCATAGTGTAGGGAGTCTCTGGGTGATGAATCTGTCCTTCCAGCACGTCCTATTTATATCCGTGTTGAGGTTTAAGTCTCTTGCTCGTGGCTCTGGTGGATTTGGATTTTTTGAGGTGGAGCATGTCCATTAATTCTGGGTTGGACATGGCCTTGTATGTCAGGCACAGATCACCTCTGAGCAGATGGTATGCAACTGAATAGAGCTGGAGTTTCTTCAGTCGGGCATCGTATGACATATGTTTGAGCCCCTTTATCCTTTTGGTGAGGAACTTTTGGGGTCTTTCCAACTGCTGCAGGTGTCGGGTAAGGTACATTCCGAATGGGGCGTTGTACTCAATCATTGGTCTGATAAGTGAAGAGCACAGGGGTACAATGACCTCTCCTGATCTGGATGTGAATCCCTTCATGATCAGGTGGGCAATGTAGAAGGTCTTCCTAACCACTTTGGCAATGTGAGTGTCAAAAGAGAGGTTACTGTCAACTTGGGTCCCCAGGTCCCTGATAACTTCTTCCATGTTTAATGGATTACCACCTATGTGGTAATTAGGGGTTACCTTGTTTTTCCCAAAGGGTATGACTATACATTTTTTGGCATTTAGCTTAATTGTGTGCACACGTCTTTGTGTATGTGCATGTTCATGTGTACATGTGAGTGTGTGCACACGTGTGTGTGTGTGCGTGTGTGTGTGTGTGTGTGTGTGTGTGTGTGTGTGTGTGTGTGTGTGTGTGTGTGTGTGTGTGTGTGTGTGTGTGTTTGAAGGGGGGGTTGCGCTATATGATTCTGGCAGTAGCAAACTGAAATAAATTCCTGGTCTATTAATCCATTTTTTGTGAAGTTTATTTATTTACTTGATCACAGGAGATCCAAGGGGTAAACAAATATTCAAGTAGCTTTAATTGTGGTGACACCTCTGTGAGTTGGTGGGGCTGTAATTATTTGTGGTGTTTGGATCTGAGAGCAGCATTCCTGGAGTGTTATTTATTTTTTTATTCATTCATTTGATTAGTAGCACAGAACTAAGCTGTTCACAGTCATGCAAGTGGATCTAATTATGGTCAAATTGTGGTAAAATCATCGACTTGTGTATGGGGAGGATGGAATATATTGCACTGCATACTTTTGAGTCTAGCAACAGAAATAAATACATGGGCATTATTTACATAATTATTCTTCAATTTGATCGCAAGCATAGATCTTCGGTATAAAGTCACACAAGTAAGTGTCAATGTGGTCACTGTGGTTACTGTGGTCACATCATCTGTGAGTGGGGAAGGCAGTAGATTGTACTATAAGATTGGGACAACAGCAAACTGAAATACATTCCTGGCCCACTACTTTCATTCACTTGACTGCAACCCGAGATCTAATGTGTGCACATTCATACAAATGGCACTGTACACAATAACTCACTGTCTGTGGCAGCCTGGCTCAGATGTGTGTAATAACAACTGACCACTGGTACATTAAGTAGCTTTGCCATTTCACACGTGGTTCTCTGGCTGGGTTTTTGGTTGTAATTCCTTTTATGTATCATCTGCACATACTTCATGTGTCTATGCTGGTTTTATTCATGTGGTCTGGTTTCCCTCCCCGAAACACTCATCTATATAATGTATGCCTATGGCTTTTACTTTCATACTGGGATAAACAAAAGATAACTATTTACTTATTTTTGGTTGGCTAAAGAGTCAAAAACAAGTCCCAAATAGGATGTATATGCTCTTGCAAGCATATGTCTTCTCACCTTATTGGGATTACTATTTTGTCAACTTTGGAAATTAAACTTTGGACAGACACATTTTTCCTTGAAAAGGAAAAAAAAAAGACTTAATTTCTTTCTTTCTTTACTTGTGATTTTTTTTCAGGACATTACTGGACTAAAAGTTGGAAAAAAGCTCTAAGATGCACCTCAAGGTTCTCAAAATTATCACGTATAACTCCATAACTTATGGAGTCTTAATGGTCCCTAGATCACTGGGTTAGCTCACATACTTTGCCATATGTATTACAGTTCAGTCTTGGCCAGATATGGTGTGTTGCAAGGCTCCCTGGCTTAATTCATTTAACATCCTCCACACTTATTACAGTGCAGAATTGGCCAGTTAGAGTGTATTAAAAGAAAGGAGGAAAAACTTAAAGAGTAAGTCAAACTGTGGAAAAAATAAGAAAGAAGTAAACCTTTGAAAAGTATGTGGGAAGGACAGGGGAATACAGGGGAGAGGCACTGGGGTAGGAATGCAGGGGGGGGCAGAATGTCTTGGTCTCTGTTTTACGCAAAGTCAGCCTGTTTATCACAGTCAGACATCTGAAGTGTATATAGTCAATAAAGCAGCTAGAGTGAATGTGTACTGAGGTATTTTGTGAATGAAAGTGACTGAACCCATCTGGTGTATGACCACAGGTAATTGGTCATAATATAACACCATTCCATTACAATTAGCCCTACCATTCAGTTGTCTTTTGGAGCCCCCCTTGCTTTGAAGTCACCAGCTGCCATTGCTTCTGGACATTTCTGTTGGACTTTTCTGAATAAACAAATACATGAACATTCTGTACCTAAAACAATTTTTCTTTCAGCAACTTTTGGTTATGGATCAAGTATCATTTTTTGGTTTGGCAATCTTATTGATCGGTATATCAGAAACAATAGAATAACCTATTTTAGAAACAGTTTCTCTTATGTAATGGTGTAAGGAGCCACTATGAGTCAAGGGACTCTAACTCACTGATAGCATACTCAATGAGCAATGGACCCATCAAGTGTCAATGAAACAAGATTAGAAAGCATTGTTTGCAGAGGTTAAGGATACTGCACCTCTCTGTTTGGATGACTTTACTCCTACTCCCAAACTAATATATGGGTGTGTGTGTGTGTGTGTGTGTGTGTGTGTGTGTGTGTGTGTGTGTGTGTGTGTGTGTGTGTGTGTATATATATATATATATATATATATATATATATATATATATATATATATATATATATATATATATATATATATATATATACATACATACATATATAAACTAACTCATGACCCTACGGAGATAAGAGGAAATCTTAATTTCAGGGGATGTAAATCTGACAAGCTCGACTCATTCAGTTTGTATTCCTGTAGTTACCATTCACTAAATGGTAAGTGTCCCATTTCAGCAATCATGACTTGTTTTAGTTTTCTTTCCCCACTCATCTGTTAGACATGCTTTTTCTAAACATGGAAACAATTTTATGCATATGAGTTATAATATGTATGTACCAAACACAAAAATGTGGTGAACGGACCCAAAAAGAAAAAACAAGAACCACAAAACAGAGTACATCTAGTAGCAAGGATGCAGAGTTGAAAACATTATCAACAAAGCCCAAATGTATCAGAAAAAAGTGTTTTAATGATACTTTAATAGTGCAGTTAGCGCTAGACTTTTGTTAGCTAATTTTGTCACAACAGACTTCATCAGTTGTATTCTCCACCCCATTCTGAATGTTTTTCAGGCACAGGTGATTTGCCTACCCAATTACAGCAGAAACCATGAAAAGTACCATATCAGTTTAAAAAAATCATCGCCTTGTATTTGGTACATTACAAACCTAGGAAAACAGCAACTATGCACCTGAAATAACTAACAAAATAAAAAAAACAGTGCATAATGGACGGGTGTAGACCAAATTTAGCTTCCATTCTAGGTTGCAGATCCTTTTCCTTTCCCAAATTTGACATTAAGCAGTTGAGATTTACAATTTCTGCTCCAGAAAATAACCTTGTGAGAGACAAGATGAGTACAGAAGTAAACTAAGCTCTGAATGGTTCTGGTTTTATTTGTTACAGTAGTTTGATGCGTATTTCTAAGTCTAGCACCCCTGCTCTCATAGGTATGTGCTTGTTTTTATGTATAGCTCCTAAATTCTGTGAACATCTGTTGACTGTACTCTTTTGTGGTATCTGCTGGAGTACGTCTTTGCAGATATTAGCCTTGTCCTTAACAGATTTACTTCAGCCTCTACTGTTGCACTTGATTGAGTTAAAGGCATTGCATTCTATTAGTACTATGACATTAAAATAGTTTTGCTATGTATTTCTTTATTTGTTTAAGACAGTAGCAGACTCATCCAACTGAATCCATTTCAGCCATATCCCAGGAAAGTACAGTTGTGTAAGCTGAACTTACCATAACCGTAGATGTTCAAATGATCACTGCTGCAGTAGCCTTAACCCTATGGGTTATATCCTGCCACCAAAGCTTCAGGGTACTTTCTATGCACTCAAACTCTCAAGCAGCTCGAGCTGACTAAAAGACAAGTTTTGATCTTTCAGAACTTTCCTGCCAGTAGAGAGAGGAGGCTGAGTCCTGAAAGGACAATGCTAGCAATAACAAAAAATAAATGGCCACATCTAGGTATAAAAACACACCACAAAACAAGGGGGTGGAGGGAGGGAGCAGGTCCTGCAGCAGTGATAATCTTCTGTTATGGTAAGTTTACTTACCAGCTGAACTATATTCATCATATTTATCACTACTGCAGTAGCCTTAGCTACACAGGTAGATTACCATAGCTAAGTAAAACACACTGGCAAAGGTAAATGAAACACCACTTGGACCAAATGTGCACAATATACACAGTTAAAACTTGAAATACTTTAATGGTTTCAAAAGTTCTTTTTTTAAATTTGCCAAGATACGACAAGAGCTTTTGTTTTTTTAATAAAAACTTCATCAGATGATGTAATGCATTGACTTAGGTGTATTTAAACAGTCAAAAAATACAATCACTGTGACAATAGGAGGTACTGACAGCCATGCCGGGGAGAAGTAAGGCAGTAGAAGTAAGAGTTGTGCCAGCACATCTTGCTGGAATTTTGTAAATAATTGTAAGTCATTAGTAAATCAACCTAATCTGTACAGACGCTTATGCTGAAAATGTATTTGTGAGCTCTTCTTGTGTTAATTGTGTTAAAATGTATAAACAATGCACCCTGCTGAAGTGAAGAGAAATGTACATGTATTATGGTAACTGAATTAAATGTATATGTTTCAATAGAGGACACTGGCATGGGAATGGTTAACCAGCTGGCTTTAAGAAAAATAAGGGAACTGTAAATGAGCTGTTATATCATTGAATGTTACCCCACAGTGTTGAGGAGGCCTGGAGCCGGTAGGTCTGGGACCAGCCATTTTGTTAGCTTTTGTAAAGAAGGGGGGAGTGTTGCAAATGTTTCTGGTTCCAGGCATTGCCATAAAACCTCTAAATGTGTATTGCAGCAGTCTGCTAAAGTCCTCTCTCAAACTTCAAAAGGAGATATTCTGGGAACCTAGAATCAGGTGAACAGATGAGGTAATTCTGCAAGTCATCTTGGATATTATATTTTACAGGAAATAATCTCTGAATATAGAGTATTCTGTTTGGGGCCTGACTAGAAAGACTGTTCACGTATTTTGTCTTGCCTTGCCCAAGTAACTAATTTAACTAAGGAACAGTAAAATTCTCATAGATTTAGTTGGGAATATAATGAAGATTAGTTTAGATATTATTTTTCTTTATTTGTCTGAGTCTGTCCTTCAATGTTTTTTCAATATTTTCTATGATTTGAACTCTGTGGTTTACTGTGAATATATATGCGGTATTTTCATTTTTTTATTATTTATTATTAAATATATTTAATACTTTTATTGTGGCTGTTTCTTGTAGAGAGTATGTGACCTTTGACAGTACTTATATTTATTTGGTGACACTGTGTGGGCCACTCCAGAAGACCTAGCCATCTTGGTGAACTACTACCATTTGTATTAATGTTAATATTACACAGTATAATTGGACACCCTTTGTTAAGGGCCTTAGAGTAGCTGACTCTGAAGTGTCTGGTGGAAATGAATCTACCTTCTAGTCTGGGCAGAAGGGGGCATAGCTAGTAGACCTATGCCAGCCTTTCCCAGGTATGTGTGTGTGTGTGTGTATAATGTGTGCAAATCAAATCTTTCAAAGTCTGTGTGTGTCAGCTACTTGCGGCAGGGACATGAAGCATTGGGTTTACAGCAAGGGTGCTGGAGGACTTGGCTTGGACACTCGGCTGAGGACCTAACCCTACAGTTGTACCAGTGGGTAGTCTTATTGGGGACCTAGAGGGAGACAGCTATACAGACATCCAGACCCCGGGCTGAGTGTGTTTTCTGTGTGCTCTTAAGGGAAACTGCACTTGATACAGAGAGGTCTGCATCTGTAAATAATGAGTGCATCCATTTGCATTCCAAGTGCACGTCCCTCTCCAGCGTCAGTGGTGAGGACTCAGGCTCCTTGATTACTGTCCTAGAGTGGGGGTGACACATAATGGCGCCCATCACATATTGGAGGCAGTGGTATGCATCACAATCATAGTTATAAAACAAAAATAACTCCTCGCTAACTACTGGAGTAAATGCTCCAAACGCTCCAAATAAATATACCAGTATAATGATGAGAAACACACAGGAACTGGAACAAAAAGTCCAGATAAGGTCACCAGCAGAAATAAAATCAAGCTTTAATGGAACAAAACTGCAGTAGGTCAGTTGATAAGCGCTTTCACTCAATACAAATGAGCTTCTTCAGATCACACAGACCTGTGTCTATAGAAGCTATATATATGCACATCATTCATGAACATTAGCCTATCAAACAGCTTGTATACTTGCATATTAATAAGCTATTATTATACATGTATCTCTCTGGCTAGGATGTCATGGCTCCGTGCTTGTCATCATCCAAAGATTTTAATACCATAAGGGATATAAATATAATACTAAAGCATGACATATTCAATCATAACAATCACTATACATATATAAACATATTAAAAAGTACATAAAAAATACATAAAAAATATATGCAAAAAAGTATACATCCAGTGCTCTAAAACATATATATACTGGATGTATACATATATATGTATGTATGTATGCATATGCATAGAAAATGATGAATATTAGTAAGAGATATATATTCATTTCTTAGTGTCAATATATAAAACTCTAAAACCATGAGAGATATACATATATATAAACTTAAAAATATCTATAGGGATGAATATAAATATAAATATAAATCTACTATACTCATATTTATGCACACATTAGAATTTTACATTCCTACGCAGTTTTGTTCCATCAAAGCTTGATTTTATTTCTGCTGGTGACCTTATCTGGACTTTTTTGTGGCTCTGTTTTGCTCCAGTTCCTGTGTGTTTCACAATCATAGTTATGTTCATAGATGGGTTTACGCAGGACACACTCTGTTTTACCTACATTGAAGCTTGTACATTCAGAGCATATAGCCACATAAAGCACTTCTTTGGTGGAACAATTTCCCTTTGTTAAATGTATTCTTTGGTCCAACAGTACAACATTATGCTTGCCTAATATAAATGGGTATTGATTGCACAACTTTAGGTACCAATTGTGAATCTACACTTATTTATCTTTTCTGATTGTTCCAAAATGCATTTAAGGTTTCTCTCCATCTTATACGTAAAGAGTGGTTTCTCCCCAACTACATTAAATAAGTCGTGGTCAATTTTAAACATGTTCCAATTATTTGCAATCAAATCTTTAATCTCTTTTGCAACAGTGCCATATTTAATGACTAACAAGGTGCATAAGTTATCACTGTGATTGGTACCACTTAATATATCCCCACAAATCCCACTTATGAGCTGAGTAGGGGATAATATTTTTACCCCAACCTTCAATGATTTCCTGACATGCTGTGTGTGAAAAAATTCATATGGGTACCCACATTTGAGAAACATCTCAATCATATTATTACATTCACTTACAAAAAATTCAAAATTAGAACACATTCTAGCTGCTCTAACCATTTGTCCCTTTAGTATATTAATGTGGGTGGCAGCTCATATAATGTAAGGAAGTGTTTGAAAGCATCTTCTTTCTATAAATAGTGGATCCATATCTCTTTAACTTTTCCTTTTTAGAAATGGTAAGGTCCAAATAATTTACTTTATCATTTTGTGTGTGGTAGGTAAATCTTAAAAATTCAGTTGTATTACTCAAAAAGGTCATAAATTCCAACAGATAGAAGGAATGACAATAACTGCAGTATGTACCCTGATATATGCCAACCTAGTGATGCACGCATGGGAGAAAAATTATTTTAAATTCTATGTATTCCTGTGATTGGATTTTATATTTGATATACTTTGATGACCTAGTCTTCCTATGGGTGGATATGGAAGACAGAGTACTTAAATTTATAGTAAGGTGGAAACTGATAAAGTGATCCAGACATACAAAATCTTAAGAAATGTCTGAAGTCTGGATGACTAGAGGATGTGATCATAAGCATGTTTTAAGTCTAGTGTTACCAAAAAACTTGAAAGAGGAAAAGAGGTAACAGGTTGTGAAGGGAAATCATTCTGAATTTGGGCACTATCACAAACATGTTTAGGAAAGAAAGATCCAGAACTGGTCTCCAAACATTTTCTTTCTTTGGCACTAGGAACTTTCTTGAATAATGCCCCTTTCCCACCTGGGAAGGAGGAACTGGTTCTATCACTCCTCGGGACAGCATGAAATGAAGAACTGGTTGAAACAAAAGAGTTTGATCTGCAGAATGAGGAATGGCCCCTGGAAAGGAGGAATTTCCTCCCACTGCCCACTATAACCCTGATGAATGATTTTCAGAAGCTATTTGTTTGAAACAATCTGCTACCAAAGAGAAGCAATCTGTTGCCAAAGAGAAAAATGGAGATTCAGACTTTCTTGAAGAGAAAAGGGGCCAGGGTGGAACAGGGTCACAAGGTCTCTTGAACAGGCATTCAGAGTTGTTGGACTGTCCTAGGTTTTGGGAGGTTTGAGACATTTTTGGAACCCCTTGCTATTTCTTCTTAAACATTGTAAACATCTGAAACCACGTTGAGATGGTTTATTCTGTTTTTTTGCCAAAAGTAGATAAGGAGAAAGAAAATCCCTTGAACAATTTGGAAAAAGAGAGCTGAAAAAATCTTAGACATTCTAAATCCATATCCAAGGGATAATTTAAAAAACTCATTTTCACATCATCTGAGAGGTTCTGAGAATGCAGCCAAGCAAACCTCCTTAAAATGGTGCCAATGACCATAGCCCTGGAAGAAGTATCAAGAGTGTCATACTTACACAGCAAACAATCAGTAGTGACCTGTGAAATAGAAAAAAATGTTATTTAAAGCAGGGTTTTTCATCACAAGAACAACTTGTAGACAAGATATTCCTTATACTTTCACAATTTGTCAGAACAAACCTCATCTTATACGCCTGACAATTTAAAATTCTGAAAATCAAAGTTAGAGAAGTATACACTTTTTCCCATACCTATCAATTATTTTCCCATCCTTATTAAAAATAGTAGAATTGGAATTAACTAAATGATTAGCAAAAGTGGCTATAGTTGATGGGTCAGGTTTGGGAATAGTATATAAAAATGTAAAAGACTGAGGAACTTTATATATCCCATCTGCCTTTTTAAGGACAGATGGCTGACCATCTGGAAAATTTTAGGCAATAAGACACACAACCTCTAGAGTAGGCAGAACAAGAGGAATGGGTGTAGGTTCTGGGAAATCCTTCTGTAAAATCTCATAGTATTTTCTGAGGTACTGAGGACTTCAGTGTTCTCCCACTGAAAACACTAGGACATTTTAGCAATAGATGCAGAGAAACAGAATCCCCCACAGGAAGAATCAGAAACTCAGTTCTCCTCTGAGTCTGAATCAGAAATCGGCGGACAAACTGCTGAATCCATCTCTTCCTGAATCTTGAATCTTTTCAGAAAAAGAGGAAATGCTCTGTCTTTTACCAGAAACTACTTTACAAGAAGGATCAATAGCCTGAATTAAACCCTGAGTTAATCCCGGTAAACAACTCCTAGCCAAAGAAATTTGAAGAAGAGTAGATACATGCTTTTTTTTGTTTCTTTTTGAGAGGAAAAATGGGACCATTCATGTTAATAATGGCAGCCACTGCTTCCCTATGGATGGGTAGAGTATCCTGACCCAAAAGAGAAACCTTTCCTGTTCCCTCTCCCAAGACTGACAACAGTGGCCCTCCATTGGCAACTAAGGGGAATCCAACCCCTGCATAGGGCTAACCCCCACTCCATAATTGCTATTGGCACTACACCAGAAGGATTGGGGTAAAAGATGAGTGATCTGAGGTGCAACCAATGGCCACAGCAGACTCTTCATCCTGTGGCTGAGGTAAATTACTAGCCTGCTATGGTAGTAAAGGCTGTTTACTTAACTTTTTCTTTTTTGTGGCTGGAAGAAGGACTGCAAATCTTTTCCATGGTCAAGTTGAAAATGGTACCTGTTTCCCAAGGAATGCAAGCACCAAATGCTGGTAAACTACCAGTCTACAAAATTTTATTTGTTTGACAAAAAACATAAAAAAATAAAAACAGTACAATGGTAAAACAAAGATATAGATTTAAGAAATATATTTGTCAGTAATAAAATAGTAAAACAATTATTATACGTTGCATGCAAAATTCAAGATATTTGATTATTTTTATGAGAAACGGTGATATAGAGAGGAAGAATGACCTGTTTGAGGAAAACCTGGAATAGGTTATCCTATTCTTGAGTTGAGAAAGAAGAATAGCTCTAAAGACTACAAATGTGCCTGAGTTTGGGGAGGTCATCTCAGGGCATAGCTCTTGAAAGGAGATGGCATGATTAGATATAGAAGAGTCTATTTAGAATAAGGACACAACCTGTGTGGGGTTTCAGTTAACAAACGGAGATCTTGTGTGCCAGCTGCAGGGGTGGTATTCATTTTCAGAATTTTGAAAATCAAAAAGCAGTTACATCTTTCCTTTATGGGTAGCCAGTCTGCCCAAGAGAGTGGAGCAAAGTGAAATACGAATTTGGAGATGACAGTATGACACAAAAATGTTTATTCAAATGAGTTTGGAGAGTGTCAGATTTTTGTTGCAGAAGTAGGAAGAAGTGGGAGACTGTGTTCATGATGGGGTTGAAGAGTTGGAGTGATCTTTATTGGTGAGAAAGCTATTTGCAGGGGAAGTCCTGGTTTATGTTTAGCTGGGATTATGAAAACCATTCCTATGGTTTTATACATTTGCATTCCTGTGCAGGATGAGATATTTGCCTTCAGCCAAGAGATGACTTTGAAGAGATCCTTAAGAACTGAGACTTCATGGTATTGACATAAACAGCACAGTGAATAAGGCAAAGGCATTTATATACATAAGGATGTTGGTGATGTCAAAGACAAAGGTAAGTGAGTTTATGATAAGGAACAAGATAGAGTCAGCCTGTGACACAAAAAAATAAAGCCCTAAGTACAGCTTAGGCAACCCATGTTTCAATAGTGGCTCAGGTGCCTGATAGAGATGGAAGGAAAGGATGGTTGTGCCCAATCTGGGGGAAGAGAAGTCGATCCTAGTTTCCTAGCTGGCTTATTCATACTCCAGGTACATGCAGACTTGTCCTTAGCAGCAAGCCAGTGCATCAAGAAGAAGGGCTGTGACTGCCCAAGCTAGAGACATTAGTCCTTACTGCCACATATCTTGGAGTGAACATGCACAGGGCTGAGGGACACACATCATATCTGCAGTGATGCAAGTGCTCATGTCACCTCTGGAGGAGAGGTTAACATTGTAGCATAATCTCATTTGCTGCGATGCTGGCTACCTATATAATGGCTTACACTTGTTGCCTCCATAATTTACCAATCAAACATTCCTTGTACAGGTGAATGGATAGCCCAATCAGAGGACAGCTTATGGGTGACAGGCACAGGAAAAGAAACAAATAGAGAAAAAACTAGGAAAACAGAAGTGGACAAAGAACACAACCTGGGGGATTCCAGAGTGAAGAACTACGTGTGAGGACATGTTGGAGTTGACTTTGACCATAAAAGAACTGTTAGGCAAGTATCTATGATGCTAACTGAGTGGTGGTAAGTTGATACTTTTGTGAAAATGCTTTCATTTTTTTGTAAGTACTTGAGTGCTTTTATTAAATTAAAAAATAGAAAACTTCATTAATAAGCTCAGTCACAATAATTTCCAAAAATCATGAAACCCAGGTAGTGTTCTAAAGCAATAAGCCTTTATTTGTCACAGACAGGCAATCCTCAGTAGCAAAAAAAAAAAAAAAATCAGAACTACTTCACAATGTTAAACATATCAGCTCTTATATACTTTGAAGTAGATGTGGAAAATATATGTATTGTTTTATTTTAAACCAGCTTATTCCAGGCAAACGATATAAACAGGGATATAAAAGTGCATTTAAAAACAGCAAGTACCCCCCCCCCCCCCACACACACACACACACACACACACACACAAACACTACTACTACTACTGATTAAATCAAACTCAATCTAGTTAAGGAAAATATTACCTATCTATGTGCAACCCACATTCCAAACTCAGATATTAAGAAAAGTATAACATACGTATAAAAAGACTGACTTTTAACTAAAATCGCATTCGGCTAACTAATGCAATTAATTCATCAGGTCTGTGAGAAGAACTAAAATCATATACACAGGTAGATAAGTAAAAAGGGATAACTAGATAGATATAAGAAAAAACACACATAGCTGTCTACTATAAACATTATGTAGTTAGAATACTATAAATATAAATATATATAGCTGTGTAATAATATTTAATAAGCATCCATCCATATGTATTAGTGTGCTTAAAAACTAAGTTATTTACACCTCAGAAAAAATGTCAGTTGTGGGGGCGGAGCCTGGATGGTCCTCTGAAAGCAACACTTTTTTAGAGCTCCTCAAAAATACTTCAAATAACAGGAAATAATTGTTTTTTTTTTTACAGAAAAAACAGTTAACTATTGTTCTTTAACATTTATGCTATCATTATATCGAGTTTGGAATATATTCTTCAAAAATTTCCTGTCAGAAATATCTGGAGTTTAAAACTGCTCTCTGAAGATGAGTAGCTCAAAGAACTCACATGCAGAATTTACTTTGAAGAAAGAAATTCAGCTGATGTCTTCTACTTTACAATAACTATCTATTAAAATGGACAGCTTCAATAACAACTTAGAAAACTTGAGAGAAAGGTGTCATAAACAAAATTAATCCTTTAAAGAGTTACTTCAACAGCATCAAACTAAAATATTAAGCATTGAAGAGACTTTATCTGATATAGATGGAAGGCTCAAGGAGGAAGAAATCCAGGGAGATGTCCTTCAGGAGCAAAATAAATGACTTATTACCAAGCTGGATGACATGGAAAATAGAGAAAGGAGGACTAATGTGAGAATTTTTGGTTTACCAGAAAAATCTGAAGGAGATGATATTATTTCCTTTCTTAATTCATGGTTACCCCAAAATCCTAGATCTAAAAGAAGGATTATCTTATGGTATAGAAAGAGCTCATAGAGCCATTGGGAAACCTGTTCCTTTATCACCATCATCCACTCCCAGGTCAGTAGTGGTTAAATTTCTCTCTTATCTTGATAAAGAACATGTCCTTAAATGTGCTTGGAGAAGATCCCCACTGAAATACAAGCAAAATATAATTAGATTTGACAATGACTTTTCCTCTAGAGTTTTGGAAATGAGAAAGAAAGCCTGGCCACTTGTAAAATTACTTAAACAGAATAAAATAAAGGCACAACTGGCATACCCTGCAAAAATAAGGATTTTTACTTCAAATGAAATAAAATCTTTTAATGACATTGAAGAAGCAGTAATCTTTGTCAAAAACAATAATATAGTTACAGTCCCAGAGGAAATGGACTGGGCTTTAACTACATCACTGAAAAGATCTCCGGAAAAAAATAATTGGATTGATGTAAAAAAAAGAAGCAAAGAACTGACTCAAAAAGTATCCCTTCCACTACCTCTCTCAAAGTATTAACTAAAACTAAAAATATCTGCTAAAGGTAACAATTTAATATTGTTTGTTCTTTCTTTAAACATGTTGTAAATTCTATGTTATAAACTTATAATACACCGAATGCATACTTTAGAGTCAAAGTTTAGTTCATAAGTGACAGATTACATCAATAATTTAATTGACTCTATTGGTTTACTTTTGTTCATGACAGTATTTTACAGGAGAAAAGAAATGCTTTGCTGAGTAGGAAATGCTAAATATACATTGTACTTTTTAGTACAATAACAGCTATGCTTTAGTTAATTTAATTTTCTTAATATTAGTCGCTAGTTAATGGGTAGGGTTTAGTTGTATTTTATGACTAATTTCAGTCATTGATATGGTTTTATGAATAATTTACACAAAGTCTGTGCATATTCACTGGAGCTTATTATAGCCAACGAGTTCATGATTTCAGTTGAACGTTTATTTTTAAAACAAAGAAGTGAAGCTTTTTAAATGCATGAGACTTGTAGGGAAATCTTCAGTTCCCTTTACGCGAGCCTGTTAGTGCATTTGCGAACTCTCATGAATGTAGAGAGCCCTTTTGACATTTAATTTCTAACTATAAACCCTACACATTAAATAAATATCACTTTGCCCTTCTAGTTAGTTTAATCACATAGAATTTATTTCCGATACATTTAAATGTTTATTTGGATGTTTCTTCTCCCCCTTTTTTTATTTTTTTTTTGTTTGAGGAGTTAAAATGTCTTGAATTGCTAAGCGTTACACTAATTGGAATCTCATTTTGTCTCCTTATCAAACACCATTGTATAAAGTGGAGGAATATTAAAAGTAGCCTGCTTTGTCTTTGCTTGGGTTGGAGTTGGCACGGAACGTTGTTGCTGACGTTTATATGAAGCGCATGTATCTTGTGGCCAATGATGACTTGCATAGGTTTTTGAAAAGATATTCCTGTTTCCTCACAGATGAAGAACATAAAATCCTTTAGTTATGAGCAAAAACGATTCCCAAAACACCCAGTAATGTCTGTACAGATCAGTTCTTTTCTTTATTGTTGACATTAAGGAGCATTCCAAGAATGCTGTGGTTAAACAATCTGTCATCCGTTAGAACATATTTGGTTTCCTGCCAGCTCTCCCGTATGCGACAGCTGTGTCTCGGTGCTGGTGTGTGGTGGTAGCTCAGTGCGGGGCTCTCTTCATTGTCCCCCAGCCATTTACGGCCTAGTGGGCGGGCTTTCCCATTCTAGTCTAGTTGTGCAGTTGAGTGGATTTTTTGATTGCACTTGGGAATGGTGCGTGTGAGCTACTGTGTGTGTGTTTGTGTGGCTGGCTAGTCAACAGATGTTCTGTAAAAGGAATTTGATTTTACAAATTTCAAACAATATACATGACACCAGGTATTCAATTTCAAAGATGACCCAAAGCACCGTACCTACACAGCCTACGACAACACACACTGCTAACAAGAAAGGCTGTAAATATAGAATAAACAACTATCTCTGTAAGTTCTTTTCACTTAATAGATGACTGCAGCATAAGGTATATTAAATAATGGTATGAAACTGTGAGGATAGTTTTATTACGGATTAGAACAGTGGCCATATTCTTTGTAACATCATCATATGTAATGGTTTCTGTGCTCATGCAGTTTGTCTACAGAAGGAGAGGTTATCGCACACAATCAGGCCAAAGGCAGATCCTCCTAATTTGAGGAAACTGTCATTGTGGGTTTGAAGAGCTTATTATGATGTAGCTATTGCCAGTCATTGTGTTGGGGGGGGGTATGAGTCGCAATGCTCAAGATACATAAGCTTAAAAAGTTTTGAGACGTGTTTGACTACCTTACCTCTTCCCAAAAGATATACAAGCCTCGTAAATTCAGCAAAGCAAACTTACACACTTCAGCTTCCAATCCTCAAATTCTCTCCAGAAAGCCAAAATTACATCTTAAGAAACCACAAAAGAAAAATGTGTTAGCAGGGGACATTCCACCAGATTATTATTGTAAAACTCGCATTCTTTAAGATATGCAACTGGGTAGAAAGAAAATATTCTTGAATTTAATTATCCCTGACTAACAAACTCAGGGCTGGGTGTTTCGCATCGATAGCGAGTATAGAGGGGACTTTTGGCAGTGTATCAGCGGAGGAGCAAGAGCACAAGTGCAGACATCAAATGATGTTTGGTCATGGTCGGGGTTGTTTTTCTGCATGGGAGGCACTTTGGGGAGCATACAACACAGTAAAAACAGCAGCAAATACAGTTTCATAAATGGATACAGCAGTGAGACACCCAAGTTTGCAGAACATATTAACTCGCAAGTGGCCCTAGAGCATGAGAATTGAATTACGCATACCCCATTGACCACACAAGTTCCTACTACAAACACTCTATGGGCAATTAACTCAAAAACAATACTAATGTATAGCAATTGTACAGTGTGATGTGGGCTCATGCTTTTTTAAAAAAAAAACAACAATAGCTGGCAAACAAACGTGGCGTTCACAAACAACAAGCATGAGAGATCCGTTTTTAAACGGCGGAATAGTGTGATATTGACTTCACAATTAGAAGAGGAAGAGAAAGTATAAGGTCTTATCTGATACTTGATGTTTACAAAGCTATATATTATCGGAAACTCCATACCTGTAACACTGCTTCTCATTTGATACAGTAGTGACAGAATACAAAGAGCAATTTGTGCATGCTCATTTATCTATGCAAAGGTTGTCCCTGATTTATTTATTTATATACTGCACTGATGTCATAAGAATAATTGTAGGTACACCCATAATGTTTACACCTATAATGGTATATTTGTGGACAGGGCTCATCCAAATAAAGAAGGCTAAGAACAATGATGGTTGAAATTAGTACTAATATCAGTTTACACTGATTCTGAACCACATTTACAATTATTTAAAGATGGACAAAATGTGGAGAGTTTATCTAGTGAAAATAGCAGGTAAACTACTTACGGGTGAGCTGCAGGAATATGCAAGTTGCATTATGTTTATATTCAATAGATGCAAGTTGGATGGTTCATTATTTAAAGTTTCATATTAGCATTATAGTATGGGACACAAGGAAGTGAGTTCTGGTCTTGCAACTGAAATAATGGGAAAAGTACACTATAGAACATATTCTGCAAGTTCACTGAATATATGCTGACGAGGCCTGTAATTTCTGGATGACAATACATGCAATATATTAGTTGACATGCACTTACAGTAATAAATTGAGACTTGTACAAATTCTTTCTAATTCTACTCTTGAAATCTGTTAACATGAAGGATTGTGTACAGGTCTGTACTGACACATATGAAAAAAATAAGGGAAAAATGATTGTTAAACATTGCTCAAGATATGAAAAAAGGGAGGTAAATGAAATATAAAGACAAGATATATACATATGGAACGATTAAAAGACAGAGAGGTTAGTTGATGCATTCTTCAGTTGACTCATTTTACTACCTTTGGTTTTTCAAATTATTTATGAACTTGCATTCTTTATTGAATGAATAAATAATAACAAGACTATAAGCCACCTGTATATTGCATATTTTGTGGTGGTTTTGAGAGAAGATAGTTTAAAATTGGGAACTGACTTCACAATAAGAAGAGGAAAAGAAAGTGTGAGGTCTTATCTGATACCTGATTTTTACAAACGTATATATTATCAGAAAATCGATATCTGTAACACTACTTCTCTCTTGATATAATAGTGACAGAATACAAACAAAGAGCAATTTGTGCATTCTCATTCATCTAGGTAATCATTCTAATTATTAAATGCATTCAAAAGGAATTTACTGCTAAAAAGGCTCGGGGTTGTGAAGTTATTATTTCAAAAAACTAACAGATTGATTATCTTACCTATGTTTTTAAGATTTGGTATAATTTATTTGGCATTTATGGTAGCTGTTCAATTAAATTTATAATGTCTATAATGGTATTGTGCGTTTAATATTGAGGTATAACTGTGAACAATCACTTATGATCTACTCTAATGCTCTACATCAAGAGTAGCAAAGGAGCTCTTTACTGAAGTTTGGAGTAATGTACAAATACGATGTTAAGCTCTATTACATTAAATTTCTTTGTATAGTACTGTTTGGAGCAGTAGTTATATATGCATTGAAATACTACATGTCTAGAACAATACAATTTGAACTCTTCAACTAATGCATCAGAGAAAATGTGGTTTGTGGATTTACAATGGCTCACTAGATTGATTGTTGATACTATTGTAGTTAAGTCTTACAAGGTTGGTCATAGTATATTATATAAGATAATTACTAAACGAATGAGTCAATTTACAGAAACTCATGAAAGATGAAAGGTAACTGGTATAGTAAATGTCTCTTGAAATTTTTACCTACATTTTATGAATATTTGATTTTGATTGAAATACATACTTGATTTACTATGCATAAAGTAAATTTGTTCCAGTTATGGCCTAAATTTTGTATTAAGTTAATTTTATAATAAATGCATACTTATGTGCATGGATCAAACTAGAAGTATATGATGAAGTTGTTTATTATCTGCAGAAGAACATATAATGGAGCCTCTAACTTCTCATTGTTATTTGACTGATTGTTAGTAATGAGAGTTAATCTGACTGAACATTTTAGTTCTTTCGGATTAGGAATGATATTCATTCCATGTTTGTTAAAAGATAATTTTAAATATTTGTCTATACATGTGTATAAAATTAACTATTGTAGACTTGTTAGTCTTACCTTTTGGCCTCTTCTAGTATACATATTATACAACTCAAAAGAAAATAAGAAGTTTACTACATTATTAATATATGTATGGAAGATATGCAGCAAATAAGTAACACAATAACTTGCTATTGTTTCCTATCAGAACTCTTCAATAAATAAACTATAGCAACTATAAGAGCTAGTAACTATGAGAACAGATCTAAGTTTCAAGCGACTAAGTAATTATATTCCAGTAAATCATCCTCTCATTGAGGCATATCTAAAGATAACAGAAGAAGAACTTTTTAAATATTACGAACAACAAAATAACAGACAGAGAAATGTCAGAAATAATCTTACATATATAAGGAAAGGCAAGCATTGACAAAGCTAATGAATAACGATTCTATTATAATACGACCCACCGATAAAGGGGGCCTTATAGTAATTATGGATTCAGGACATTATATGCAATCAATGAAACTAATGTTAAACGAGAAATCTTACAAATTGATTACAATTAAAGACGTTAATAACATTATAGCACAAGTTATGAATACTTTGGTAGATATATATAAAGGGGGCATTATCACTAAGGAAACATTTGATTACTTATTAATAAAAGATCCACTTATTCCGATTATACAAGGTCAGCCAAAAGTTCATAAAAATAGTACAAACCCACCTATGAGACCCATTGTGGCAGGTGGTGGATGGGTTACAGAACATCTATCTGTCTATATTGAGAAACATTTGAGACCAGTTATTAATAAGAACAAATATGTCCTTAGGGACTCAAAACACTTTCTAGTTGACCTATATGATAATTTAAAGACACAGAAAAATATGGAAGATATAATACTAGTGACATTTGATATCCAGTCACTTTTTACAGTAATTCCGAATGATTTAGGAATTCAATACATATACCACTACATGTCCACTAATAGTGAATTTTCACATAAGAAAATAGATTTAATTACTTGTTTTATTGAATTAGTCCTAGAGAATAACCTATTTTTATTTGATGATCAGTTATTTATTCAATGTGAAGGTGTAGTATTGAAAATTCCCCTGTGCCAATACCTATGCAAATATGTTTTTGGCACAGTGGGAAGAAAGTATACTCTTTAATTTGGAGGAATTTAAAACAAAAGTCATTTTCTATAGGCGTTTTGTTGATGACCTCTTTATGTTATGGAGAGGTTCGTATGAGAGTCTAGATGCATTTCATCATAAGATGAATAGTTTAACAGACTGCTTGAAATTTACAATGAATAGATCAAGACATAAGATTGAATATTTGGATTTATTCATAGAAAAATTAAATGATGGTATGATAAATACTAGTATATTTCATAAATCTTGTTATCATAATTCTCTTTTATTAAGATCTAGTATGCATCCCACATACATATTTAAAAACTTGATAAAAGGACAAGGTCTAAGGGCATCTAGATTAAATATGTCAGACCTAAGTTTTAATAAAGAACTGCATGATTTATATAATAAATTATGTATTAGAGGATATACACAGAAAGAGATTTTGGAAAGTCTTAAAGATGTTCCCGAATTAAAATACCAATGTTTTTTACATCTGACAATAGTAATTTGATAGAAATATTTAAAAAGAATTGGCCAATTTTACAGGCAGATCCAAAAATTGAGCAGTTAGTAGGATCTAAGCCATGTTTCTTGTACAAAAACAAAAAGAATTTAAGAAGATTATTGTGCTATAGGAAAGAGAACAAAGCACATGAAGAAGAATATGGCACACAACCATGTAATGACTGCAATTTTTGTACATATATTGAACAATCTATTACATTTTATCATCCAGATCTAAAAAAAGATTTTTTTATTAGAGCTAGAGCCACATGTATAACATGTAATGTAGTATATTTAGCAGTATGTCAGACTTGCCAATCATTTTATGTAGGAAAAACAAATAGACATCTCAAAGATAGGATTAGAGAGCATATTTATCATATGAAAAAAGGCTCCATGCATAATGCCTTAGTAAAACACATAGCAAGCCTGGGCAATACACGCACTTTTAAATTTCAGGTATTAGAAGTTATTCCCACTACGATGCAGCAAGGGAATATTAAAAATCACACTGAATATATAGAAAATAATTGGATAATTGTATTAAGGGCCGATAGAGGAAAGGGGCTTAATGAACGTGCCACAGTAAAGCCCCTATTAAATAAACGTAGACAAATAAAGTAAATTAAATTAAAGTCCATGCTATATATCAGCTTTAAGTACGTATACATTATTTATATCTTTGGTTCTGATTTTATATTTGATACTTTAAAGCTTATTATGATATACACATAAATACTAATCTATTCTAGTTTTTAGGTTAAGCATGAATTTCATAATTATATATACATATAAACTGATGTATTACATTTTTCTACTCATTTTTATAACATTATATTATTCTGTACTATCACAAGAAGTTAGAAATAATGTCTAGAAGTCTATAATTTTTATAGGAAAGTGCTTATTTTACAAAGTGTTTATATGTGATAGAATTGTGTTTTATTCATCTTACCAATGCATATACGAAAGTTCTAAAATAACAATATATGTTATATGTTTCCATCATTTTATTTCTTGGTAAAGTATTTTTATAGAAATGGAAACTATGTTACTTTAAGAACCTAATGATGCAACTTCTTTGATTGGCTTTTGCTATAATTGAATTCAGTATATATTAAGAAATGTGGATTCACTTATTGTTTTGCTCTGAAGAAGCTTGTATGCGAAAGCGCTTATCTTTTGTACAATAAAGACTATCTTATTTTATTTTATTTCAGTATTGAGGCTTGGTTTGTTCCTCTCCATATATATTTTACATTTATGATACATTTTATGAATATTTAATTTTGATTGAAATACATATTTGATTTACTATGCATTAAGTAAATTTGCTGCAGTTATCACCTAAATTTTGTATTAAGTTAATTTTATAATAAATGCATACTTATGTGCATGGATCAAACTAGAAGTATATGATGAAGTTGATTATTTATTATCTGCAGAAGAACATATAATGGAGCCTCTAACTTCTCATTGTTATTTGATTGATTGTTAGTAATGAGAGTTAATCTGACTGAACATTTTAGTTCTTTCGGATTAGGAATGATATTCATTCCATGTTTGTTAAAAGATAATTTTAAATATTTGTCTATACATGTGTATAAAATTAACTATTGTACTCTTGTTAGTCTTACCTTTTGGCCTCTTCTAGTATACATATTATACAACTCAAAAGGAAATAAGAAGGTTTACTACATTATTAATATATTCATGGAAGATATGCAGCAAATAAGTAACAAAATAACTTGCTATTGTTTCCTATCAGAACTCTTCAATAAATAAATTAACTGGATGAGTATAGAACTTCTCTCACTAAATGTGAATGGTTTAAATATTCCAAGGAAAAGATCTAGCCTACTTAAATATCTAAAAGTAAACAAAGCACAATTAATACTTCTACAAGAAACTCACTTTAAAGCTAATGATAATTTCATTTGGAATCCAAATGATTTCTTAAAGCTCTCTAGCTCTTCATACAGTAAAAAACAGAGGAGTATTAACATTGTAGAGGAAAGGTGTTACTAATCCTCAAGTAATATATAATTATGAAGACAAAGATGGCCTTTTATCAATAGTAATAATAAGATATAGTAATAGAATTTGGACATTAGTGAATCTTTATTGGTTTCCAGGTATAGGAGTAGGAACAATTAAGAAGCACATAGAACTTATTACTAAGACTTCAAAAGGTAGACTAATTGTAGGAGGGAATTTTAATTGTATCTTAGATAGTCAGGAGACTACAAGTAGACAGACATTTCGTTTAACATCTACAGGAAGAACTCAAGTTAAATTGTTAGATAACATGCAGTTATTAGATTTCTTTAGTCTTAAAAATGAAAGTTCATTACAATTTTCTCATAGTGATTATAGATTCAATATCCAAACAAGAATTGACAAATTGTATGTATCCCAAGATTTAAAAATGAAAATATCACATTCTTCCATAATTCCCTGCCCCATATCTGATCACAATTCACTTACTCTTAGAATTCAAATGAACTTTAAGAAACTAACACTTGCTAAAAAGAATTCCTGCATATTTTACTAAATTAAATGAGTTTAAGACTTGGTTAGATTTGGAAATAAAATATTATTTAGATGTGAATAATACTGGTGACATAAATGTAGTTATTTTATGGGATCCACTAAAAAAATATCTACGGTAAAATAATTTCCTGGTGTAACAATAAAGTAAAAGAATGGGAGTCTGAATTAGTTAATATTCAAAAACACATTATAGAATTAACCTCAAGGATGTGGAGAACCTGGTTGAAAAAAAAAAAGAGATTGGAGAATTGTATAAAAAATACAATGACATTATAATGCATAAAACCAATCTGGCATTGGAAAAATTAAAATTAAACGCATACGCTGTTTCACCAAAATATATGCATAGCCTAGCAATGAGATTAAAAAGGCAATCCAATACAAACACTATTACAAATATAATTCATGAAGGGGAAAACAAGAAAAATGTATCAGATATAGGTGATATATTAGTTACCTTCAAATTCCATTTCACAAAGCATTATAATATTAATGATTCTCCTCATAACAAAATAGATATAGGACTAGATTATACAAATTTAAATAAAATACCAGAGCTTAAACATTAATATTCAGAAACAAATAACATTTAAAGAAATTAAAAGAGAAAATTAAGGAAGGCAAAAATAACAAAGCTACAGGCATAGACGGAATCATTATAGAAATTTATAAATTACTTCCATCATCAGTCATAACAGTACTTCAGAGGGCATTAAATGAAATTTATCTACAAGGCATTATTCCACCTTCATGGAGATACACATTGATTCTACCTATTTTAAAAGAAAATAAAAATCCCAACTTGTGTAGTTCATACAGGCCTATTTCACTTCTAAATAATGATTATAATTTTTTATGTCTATTCTGGTTAACGGGATTAAAAAATCTCTAACTCAAGTAATTAATGAGGATCAAACAGGGTTTTTCACAATAGACACACTCAAGACAACATACAAAGAATTTTAACCATTATAGATCTCTTCAATAGAGACAAAGCTGAAGCTTTAATAGTAACACTAGACACTGAAAAGGCATTTGACTCACTAAATTGGGATTATCTTTTCAAAATACTACAAATTTATAATTTCCCCCCAAGATTCATTAATTTAATAAAAACATTTATAAGGATAATCTAACTTATGTAAAATTAGGTCCTTTCACATCGGATGTGATTAAAATTACTAAGGGTACCAAACAAGGATGCCCTATGTCACCAATGTTGTTTGCATTAGCAATTGAACTGTTTTCTTCCACTATTCATCTTAACCCTACAATTAAAGGTATTGAAATTAATAATCAAATTCATTCCAAAATTATGCTCTTTGCTGATGATGTTCTACTCACTTTATTAAATTCAGAAGAGTCACTATGTGAACTAAATTTATTAGCTGAGAAATGTTATCACATCTCTGGTTTAAATATTAATGCTTCCAAAATGAAACACATGTTATTAAATAATAAAAATAATTCAATTTCTAACATAAATCCAATTGCTGGGAAACAGGTTTCTTCTCTAGATTACTTATGAATTGTTTTATATGACACATTAGAATTAACTCTATCTACAAATCATAATAATATTCTGGGTACAGTTAAATCATTAATAGTGAAATGGAATAAATTGTTCCTAACATTTGAAGACAGATTGCAGTTAATAAAGATGGTATTTCTCCCAAAGGTAAACTACATCACTTTAGCAATACCTATTATGCCTAGTAAAAAAGTTTTAAAAGAATTAAATAGAATCTTTTTAAGATTCCTTTGGTATCCCAAAAAATAGGATTGCTTTCCTAAACTATATTAGACCCTGGGAAATGGGGGGCA
Source organism: Protopterus annectens (assembly GCF_019279795.1). Taxonomy (NCBI): domain Eukaryota; kingdom Metazoa; phylum Chordata; order Ceratodontiformes; family Protopteridae; genus Protopterus; species Protopterus annectens. Next base: position 653,591,747 of record NC_056745.1, on the reverse strand, counting down.
TAAACTTTCCTGATTTAGAATCTTACATTAAAGCATCTATTCTTAAAACAGTTATAAATTGGATAGATCCAAAAAGTTCTTCTGCTTGGAAAACATTACATACTGCTATTCTTCAGGAAGAAAATAAATTAGCAAAAAATATACAACTGCTTGTACAGAACAATGTACTCTGGAATATCATCTGTATCAACTTACAATACAATTACACCAAGCCTACTAACCTAAATTATATAAATTACATTTATAACACTTTCCAGAACTTCATAAACAATAATATTGAAATTAAATAATGGTTTCAGTTATTAACTCCTTTTAATATTACAAAAAACTTTGTTAATAACATTTCCATAAATACTCTTAACTCATGGAAAGGAAATAATTTCTCATGTTGGTATCAATGTATAGAAAATCTAACAGTCATGAATGTTAATCAGATAATTATTACATTCAATCTATCAAGTAGGGACTGGTTAGTTCTTAATAGTCTGGTACCATATGTGCAAGATATGTGTAGAACAATAGAAAATTCTTCATTTAACTCCATACCTAAATTTATATTTTATCTACATGAAGTAGTATACAGAGACTTTAATTGGACAAATTTAACTTCAAAGTTATATAAAATTTATTATTAGTTACAAAACAAATTCTAACCAGAAATTTTGGAATTTTATCAATAAAAATTGTTCATTGTTCAAAAATAAACATACTATATTCTATTAAGTTAACTTCAAATATGCAAAGTTGGAGAATCTTTGCATGCAAATTCTTGCATAGAGCCTTTTACACCCCTAATAAAATAGCTAGATTTAAAAATACTAATGAGGCAATATGCTGGAGATGTAATCTAAAATGTAATGCTGATTGGTCACATATTATATATGACTATTCATATTATAAAAATTTTGGAGGATATTGGTGAATTTCTGCAAGCCATTTTTACGGACTCTTTCAATTTGTCAAAGTCATTAATTCTTCTGAATAAAATTGAAACCACTACTATGAAAAAGAAGGAACTTTATCTTCTTTGGACTGTAATGGCTATCTCAAAATCACTAGGAAATGGAACTTCTCTATCATCCCAACAATTGATTTTCTCACTCTACTGAAAGAAGTAACACTGCTGGATATTAAAGTCAAGGAAATGAGGATCTTTCCAAAAAAATGGACTAACAATCCTTGGGAGAAAGTTCTCTCCCTAATAGAGACACTCAAAATGGATATGATTTTATCTTCATAAGAAAAGAGGAAGCAATAATGCAAGTTATAATTTGTTAATGCTTGTACAATAACCTTTATTGTTTGTCTGTGTATCTTGATTGTATTCCTTCTGACTTTATCTGACCTGAGGCCATTGTATATTCTGTAAATAGTTCATTCAATTCACTTTTATACGATCTGTTATATTTACTATGTATTGTTTAAAAAAAACGTTTTCTGAATAAAATTATTTGAACAAAAAAAAAAAAGAAAAAATGTCAGTTCTTTGCAGTTGAGAGAAAAAAATAACACTTGCTATGACAGTTTTAATGTTTACATCCCCAGAAAGTATTTATACAATGAAAACCAGTACAAAACACACACACAAATACAGAAAACAGTGGATGAAGTAACTTAGTAATGTAGATTGCCAAGCACCCAGTATTACAGCTGCACAGGTTTAAACAGCACTGTCCCAGGCCAGGAATACAGCTTCTATTGGACCTGTCAGTATCCCTGGCTGTGTTCTACATGAACTACAGAGTGAACTGGCAGATCACCTGTGTGCCCTATTCAATCACAGCCTCACCTCAGGCTTTCTCCCTACCAAATGGCGCAATACTACAAACTTCCCTCTTCACAAAGGAGGAGTGACAACAGACCCCAAGGGCTGTCACCCCATTAGCCTGATGAGTCTGATATGCAAAGCTATGAAATGCATCATCATAGACCTAATAAACAAGGATATAGGGAATCTCCAATCTCTGGATCCTACACAGTTTGGTTTTGTGAAGGGTAGATCATTCCTGCTCAACTAGGTTGACTTCTTTGAGTCAGTCACCAGAGCTGTGGATGAAGGTAAGTTGGTTCATACAGCCTACCTTGATCTGGCCAAGGTGTTTGATACCATTCCCCACTTAGGAATCAGAGAAAAACTTACTAAGCTAGGCATCATCCCCTATATCACTAGGTGGGTTGCAAACTGGCTCACAGATAGAATGCACAGTGTGAAAGTAGCTGACTCCAAGTCAGACTGCCAAACAGTCATGAGTGGAGTCCCACAGGGTTCAGTCCTAGGTCCTCTCCAGTTTGGTATCTACTTTTCTGAAGTCCAGGCCAACATGAAGGGACGCTGGCTGAAAAAGTTTGCAGATCATTGCAAGTTGGGAGCTATTATTAACTCCCCAAGTGATGTTGACATCCTACAGAAAGGCCTCAATGAGACCAACAACTGGTGTCAGAACCATGGCCTTACATTCAATGCCAAAAAATGTGTCTTTAACCCCTTTGGGAAAAACCCAGTTCCCTTGAATTACCACATTTGTGATAGTTCACTGAACACAGAAGGCATTATAAGAGATCTGGGAACACAGGTTAACAGCAACCTCTCTTTTGACCACCATGTTGCCACTGTGGCACATCTCATTACTAAGGGTTTTGCATCCAGGAAGAAAGAGGTCATTGTCTCCCGCTACTCTTCCCTCATTAGGCCAATCATTGAGTACAATGCCCCATTTGGAATGTACCTTTCTAGACACCTGAACCAACTGGAGAGGCCACAAAAGTACCTCACAAAGAGGATCCTAGGCCTTAAACACTTGTCCTATATGTACAGACTCAAAAAAACTTCAACTATTCTCTCTCATATTGCCTACATAGAGGTGATCGCTGCTTGACTTACAAAGCCATGTCTGACCCAGCTGTGTTAGAAATGCTACATCTAAAGAAATCACAATCCCTCCACACCACATGCTCCAGAGACCTCAACCTCATTACCATAATCAACAGAACGTGCTGGAGAGTCAGGTTCATAACCCACAGACTGCTCTTGCTATGGAATAGACTTCCCACACATGTCAAGCAGAACACCTTACTGGCCATCTTCAAGAGAAATCTTGATGAGTGGATGGGAAATATAAAATTCACCCCGGGGATCACTCCACTAGCTCTACTCGACAGAGGCACTAGGAACTAAGGTTGGGTGGCATGATGCCAGGGTAAAGGCTTGTAAAGGCTCCAGGACCATTAGCCTAGTACACACCTACAAACAAAATAAATAAATTCTGCCACGACAGCTTGCCAAAGTAAAAAACAAAGCTTTTATTTAACTGTTAATTTTAAGCACTTTTCGTTTGCCTAATGTGCAAACTTCTTCAGAAACACTATAATAATTTAAAAAAACAGAATAAATAGGCTCAGGTGAGCACATTAACCAATCTTGTTAGAGCATAGCACACTCCTAAAGGCACACAGTAATACAGTGGGTGCTGTTATAAAAAATGTAAATCGTCCACTAAAATTGAGCATGTTAGTATACATGAAATATTAAAATCATGAAGGATTCATGGTCCTTCTTAAAGAAAATTAACAGCCTACAGTACAATGTGAATTACAACTTTCTCACAGTACATGTGAAAGATCTTTATACTTGTATACAACACGACTTGAGGATCGAGTGGGTGGGTTTAATGCTTAAGAAAAATGGAGCCCCCACCCTTGAAATTTCCTTGGTGACTGAACTACTTGAGCTTATACTTTCTAAGAATGTCTTTATGTTAGGGAGTGACTTTTATTTACAAAAAGTGGGGGGCACTATGGGCTCACCTTGTGGGGCAAGCATAGCGAACCTAGTTATGGCTCATTGGGAAGTGGAATTTGTGTTTAAAAATGTCTGTCTCAGGGATCGCATAGTTTATTACACACGTTATTTAGATGATATATTTATCCTCTTAAACTGCGACCCAGAGACTAGTAATTATGTGCTTGAACAATTCAATCAGTCAACCCAATTCTTGTAATTTACATCTACATTCGATACAGAAGCAATAGCATATTTAGACATTTGGCTAGCTAAGACTAGAGAATTGGGCAGTTTTGTAGCTAAGATTCATAGGGAAAAAAGTACATATTCCAATACATTTCTACATTTTTCAGGCTATCACCCATATCATCAGAAGTGGTCGGTCATCAAGGGACAATTAGTAAGAGGTTCACGTATAGTAAGTCAGGAAGCAGACTTCATAGATGAATGTTATTTTTTGAAAAGCATGTTTTCACACCGGGGTTACCCAGAGACCTTGTTAGATAGTCTAATTGATGAGGTTAAACATAAGAGATCTATTAATATGTATAAACCCATTTTAGGCGTTAGATACATTACGCCTGAACAGATTGGGTCATTAAATACAATGACTATTAATAATAATAGTGATTACACTTCTGTTATTACTAAAGATTTTCACACAAGTTTTATTACTACATATTCTATACATAGTCATTTTTGCATTGATATCATCTGGAAAAACTGGGATTTATTTAAAACTAATCCCAATATTTGTAGTAAAATGGGTGATTTTCCTAGTGTTATCTTTAGGAAAGGTAAAGATTAAAATAAAAACTGCTTGAACAACATAGATGTAGTTACCCTGGAATTACAGGAATGGATAAATGTCAAAGTTGTAATTTTTGTAAATATGTAGAGGTAGTAAACTGTTTTACTATTAACGGGTTACAATTCAGAATAAAATTAAAGTTCAACTGTAATTCTAGAATGGTTGTTTATTTGGCTAGGTGTCCATGTTGTCCTGCGTTTTATGTAGGCAAAACGGAGCGTAGGCTCCGTGACATAATTTACGAACATCAATATGCTATAAGTAAAAAGAAATTAGATAACGCCTTAGCCAAACACATCCAGGGAAATAGCGAACACAAATTCAAGTTTTTGGCTATTGATCAGGTTTATCAGGACATTAGGGGTGGTCCTTTGCCTTTGCAGCTTGAAGAATTAGAGTTAGCCTGGCAAATTAAGCTGAATGCTGAATGCTTATAATTTTCCAGGTTTAAATGAAACCTGTTATTTAAGCAGCATTTTGAAATTAAAAAGTTTGCAGAGATAACTGAGTGTTTACACATTTTTAATGTTCAATATGCATTTATTATATGTTTCCATGTAAGTACAACTTGGGTTTAATAGTGTGTTGTAAGTCATATAGTTTTTATAGTTTATAGTCATTTGATAAAGTGTTATGGCCAGTAACTAGTATTAATCAATATAATTTTCATTTAGGAGTTGGTAGACTACTTTATACTTTATATTTTATTTTATTTCATACATATGTTTATTTTTAGTTCAATTTATATTTTTTTATATTTTTTTCATGATTTTCATATTTCATTTATGCTAACATGCTCAATTTTAGTGAAGGATGATTTACATTTTTTATAACAGCACCCATTGTATTACTGTGTGCCTTTAAGTAAGGAAGGAATGTGCTATGCTCTAACAAGATTGGTTAATGTGCTCACCTGAGCCTATTTATTCTGTTTTTTAAAATTGTTATACTGTTTCTGAAGAAGTCTGCACATTAGGCAAACGAAAAGCTCTTAAAATTAACAGTTAAATAAAAGCTTAGTTTTTTACTTTGGCAAGCTGTCGTGGCAGAATTTATTTATTTTGTTCATTATTTAGTGTGCTTTTGCAGTTTACACACCTACGAACCTATGAACCTATAAAAGTGTGCAGGTGTGTGCGCATGAGTGTGCACCAGTATGCTAAATGGCTTGAGTGTGCATGAGTGTGCACAATTGTGTCTGAGTTATTCAATTAAGTTATGTTATTCTGTGAAGTGGCATATAACTTTTGATTGATATACTGATATTTGTAGAACTTGTTAAAGAACTTGGGGATTCTTCATTGCCTGCTACAAAAATTGAGGTGGCCCATAGACTACAGTCCCTTAAATTCAGCTTGAATCAAATGATTATGGTATATTTTAGCCCCTTGGTAGACAGAAATCAGACCTTTTAAACTGTGAAAAGGGACAGATTTTTTTTGTTTGATCAAGCTTCTCTTAATATATTTCAGGATTTAAATGCACAGATTGTGTCTGAGCAAAAAGTGTTTAGTAATCTACGCAAACATTGTGAATTATAACAAGAATCATACTTCCTGCCTTTTCTGCAAGAAAATTATAAGGACTTTTAGCTTAATTTTTCTTAAGCTCTAACACCATTGGTTGGAAAACGCCAGACGACTAGGACCATGGACTTTATGTTGTGGCCCCTGTCTCAGCAGGGAGGTCCCCAATGTTGCAGGGTATTTTAGACTGTGATCTCCTAATAAATACTGTTCTTATTAATATTAATACTTTAAACCATTTCACTATAACAAGGGATTGAATTAGGTTTTTGTGATTAGCTGCTAGTAAGTTACAGACTTCTGCTTCTGAAAGATCAGTATACAAATGTAATTTTTATTTTAGGTTCTGTCTGTGTAAATTTTGGGGGGTAGTATTTTTTATTTTTTTAGTTATTGAAAGGTTGTTAGAAGGTATACAGTATCTTACCTCCTGCATCACTATTCTAAGTAGTAATTGTAATGTCCACCTTAAAAAAGTGAACATGAAATAGAAGCAAATTGAAGGATATTTTTGTAAATTGTTCATGCATTAAAATATCCATTACAATAAGGTTATACTCACCTTGAGTTAAAAAATAAGATAGAAGCAAAACTGGGGTTTCTTTTAATACAGTTCTTTATTCTTTACTGGTTTGGAAAGTTGTTTTTTCCCTCAGATTTTCATCAGATCATTCCTCAAAAAAGCTGTCTTTCCAGCATTCTGTAGGAATAAAAGACGGACACCATATCTCAGTTCAAACATTATACCATCATACATGCAAGATATTGGCAATGCAATACAATGCAAGAATTTTGGCTCAATAATAACTCCAAGGAAGTATCATTTACAGAAATGTGGTCTGTGTCAAAATCTTAAATTGTGGGCATTTGTCTTAACTTTCCTGTAGAATACAACTTTTAGAAAAATAGAACTTGGACAGAATTTGCACCAGTTGTATACCACAGAACCATGACAATTATGTTGCCCTTAAGTCTGAAATTCAACACCTAATCAACATCACAGTAAAAAAAGAGATATTTCAAAGCTGAGCAAAGTGGAGAATATTATCATTACATTGTACTCTCTGGTTCTAAATGAACCCATACTCAGGTCACCAATTCAATCAAGCAAAAGTTTAAACTTTCGAAACTATAAAGTTCACTAGCTAAACTAAGAGTCCCTGATATGAAGACAATAACAGAAATACTGAATGAGTACTTACAGTGAGGATCTATTATGAAAGTCTTTATAGGGTGGAAGAATAAGGGCAGTCAGCTGGAGAACAGGTAGAATTATTCCTAAAGGAGCTGCGGCAACCTTAAATAGACATAGGAACAGAAGGTTTATTAACAGAAACAAGTAATGAAAAAGAAAGGCAGGGGATACAAACATAAGCAACAGAAAATCAATAGGACTAGACAGGATCCCAACAGAGGTGTGGGCACTGAATAATTAAAAAAAGTAATAAAGGTGTGGTATTTATTATTCAGCAAACTATAAACAAATGTGGGGAGTATAGCAGTATTAAACTCCTGTCACACTGCATGAAAATACTGGCTAGGGTGACTGATAAATGAATATGCAAGGTAATACAAAGTATGAATGGTGATGAGCAGTTTAGATTCAGATCAGAATGCAGCACAATTGACCCAATGTCTGCAGTAAGACAGATACTGCAGAAGAAGATAAAGATGAGGAAAGAGTCCTACTGGTCTAGGAATGCATAGACTTGGAGAAAGTGCATGAAAAACTCCCAAGAAAGCTTATTTGGGCAGTACTGTGATGGGTTGTAGTCCCAGAAAATTTAGTAAAATTAGTACAGGTTGAAAGTTGTCGGGAGAGATAGTACAACAGTTCAAAGCATTTCTCAGGCTTCGGGAACCTCATGAAGAAGAGGAAATAGGTGGAGTTGAAGAATGGCAGTGCTGTAAAACAGCATGTGTTAAGACTACAGAAAAGATATTTGGCTGAGCCAGGTATGGAAATAAGGTACATAAGGAAAGCTGGTGGTGGAATGCAGTAGTCCAGGATGTCATCTAAAGAAAGGAGTGTAGGAAAAAGTGGGAGATAAAAAAGATGGACCAGGCTAGGAAGAAATACTGGATGGCTAACAAATAAGCTAAGAATGGAGTTGCAATAGTAAAAAACAAGGCATCAGAGGCACTCTATCAACTTCTGAAAAGTAAGTCAGTAGATGGCACAAATAAACTATATCAGGTTGCAAGGCAAATATAGAAAGATAAAGAAGATAGACAGCCTTCATAAGGGTTGCCAACAACAACTTGCTCACCAATCCACAGGATATCAAAGCAGAGGGTCTATATTATATCAGCGAAAAGTAAATACATGAAATACGTCTTCATTGACCTGTTTTCAGCGAAAGCGAAACTGTGCAAACAATTGTTACATTGAAATTTTTCCACAGTAAGTAACCAGTGGGCCATCTTCGTGAATTTGTCCTTTTCCTCACTGTAGTGCAACCTTGGAGTTGGCATATTAAGTTGCAGGGGTGTGGGAGGCAAAGCCCCCCACCAGGGTGGGTTTAAAATTTTTCTGTTTTTATGTGATCATTACAGAAGAAGAAGAAATGAGAACATAAGAGCAAAAGCCAAAGTAACTCCAATTGCAGAAAAGGTGAAAGAGAACTGATTATGGTGGTATGGACACATGCAGAAAAGCAGAAAATAATTATTTGTGACAGACAGAAAGAAGGCAAGAGGAAATGAAGGTATCCAGCAAATAGTTGGAATGATTGTATGAGAGAAGACCTGTGACAGTCAGTCGAAGGAGGCATTAGAGTGGCATAAAACAGAGATAGATGGCAGCAGTTTATACAACATCCTGATCCCATCTTGAAAATTGGAAAAAGGGGGTTGATAATGATGATGATGAGTACAGGTTAAGTGCATGGACCAAATGATACAAGTACAACCCCTTGTTCAGACACACATAGGGATTCACAGTGGGAGAGGGTGTACTACATGAGGGTGTATTACATTAGTTAACAGATCAGAGAGGATAGCTCAACAAATTTGCTGTATGCAGACAGTGTTGTATTACAAGCACAGTCTCAAAAGGAATTTCAGAAAATGATACTGGAATGGAATCCAAAACAGAAAGAACATGGAATGAAACTCAGTACAGACATGGCAGCAAATGGGCAATCAGAAGAAGCTGAAAATTAAGTGAAATAGGTTGACAGCTTCAGATATCTGGCAGGGATGGTTGAGGAGAAGGGAAGTCTAAATTCACAGGTCAAAGCTGTGATCAGAGGGTCTGTAGCTAAATGGCACAAAGTGTCAGGCGTAAATGTTGAAAAGTAAGGTGCACAAAATAGTGATACAACCTGTGTTTTGGTATGGTATTGAAACCTGGGCAGTGAAGGCAGAGGACCTGAAGCAGAAGCCAAAGTAGCTCCAGTTACACAGCAAGTCAAAGAGAACAGATTACAGTGGTTCAGACACAGGTGCAGGAAAGAAGAAGATGACTTGGTAAAGAAGATTTTGGAGAAACAGGAAGATGGTAAAAGGAAACAAGGATGTCTGCCAAGGAGATGGATGGGTCACATAAAAGAAGACCTGTGACAATCAGGCATGACTGTTGAAGAAGGTAGTAGAGTGGCACTGAACTAACAGAGGTAACAATAGATGACACATGCCCTGAACACATGCTGAAAATGAGGAAAAAGGATGTTGGTCATGATATTAATGATGATAATAAATAATGATCTAAAAAGAGGCAGAGCAAAACTAAAAATCATTGTTGTTGGTGGGACTGTATGCTCCAAAGACATTTGATACTGTTTTAAAGTCAATATTCTGTCCACCTGTGTTAAACTCTAGTGATTCTCTTACTTCACTCAGTTACTTCCTTCCACACTACCTCACCACCTCTCTTTCCCTCTACTGGCAGGACATCAACCTGGCTTTCTTTACAATTTTCTCAGTTTTTCTCTTTTTCTCTTACAGCTTGAAGCCTTGTGCTGTGATACGGGCTATCTTCCCAACAGCTACCTAGTACTTCTAAGGAACCTCCCAACTGAAAGAATACCCTATCGGTAGAATCCACCCTGGAATACCTAGAAGTGCTTCCTACTGCCTCACTGTGTAGGTGATAACCTACTGATTTTAAATGTCACTCTAACATATTATACTGTTTATCATATTCCTGTTGTTGGGCCAGCACACCCGTGGACCTACCCCGAGGCCATCCAACCCTCTCTCCCCCCTTTTTTCTCACAAACTTGTTCTGAGACTAGGTGTAGTTCCTTTGTTCTGTCACTAGAGGGCAGCAAAGTACACAGCTTGTAATCCCTGTATCTTACCTATATACTAAACGTTCTAGAGTTGCTGTATGAGCCTATTTTCAGCTATCCAAGTTTAACTTTTTACATAGCTAACCCCACTGAAAGGAAATTGCAGACTTTAACCTATAAGTCAGTTAGGCAGTAAGACAGAAGAGCTAGAAACTTAGCTTATCTAAAGATTGCTGTTTTATTACTGCTTCTTATTTCCTTCTCCCATAATAAGTAAGACAAAAAGGACTCCACCAGTATTTCACAGGAACTAGTGTCTCTAAGAAATGCCACATACCTACTAAAGTTTTGTAAATTACAGTCTCTCTGTAAAACTGATTACCTCTCAGCACCTTTTGGTGCTACCCACTCCGTGCGCCCTATGGGCTCACTCCGCTCCCCTACCCTACCCCCAATTCCCACCCACCCCAAGTGGTCCTAGCCTTATACTTCCTAAACCACACCCTCTCTCCTATCCAACCTATCCGAGACTCAAATTAATTTACCTAATCCACACCCATCCTTTTACAGTTTTCCAGTACTCTGTCTCTTACAACCCCTACCTATACTACTTTCATCTGTCTCTCCACCCTTAGTAATTTTCTTCTTTACTACCCTATCTTAACTCATCACTACCTAAACAACTTCTTTACCCACACAAGCTCTTCATCACTTCTACTCTACCTTATCATTATACAACTTCTTTATCCTTCCCAGTTCTCTTTCATTACCTCCCTACCATATCTATATACTATTTAAAGAAAACTCCTCTACTTGTAGCATCACTCTTCTCAACTACCCTATCTTAACTTCTAATCTGATACTATTACATCCTAGCCCTACCTGGCAGAAACAGTTTACATTTACTAAGTAATATGTCTACAATAACTAAAACTATCCTTTCCTTGGTAATACTCTCAGCCACTCTTATACCTATCCTCACCACTACCTATCTCCTCACCTCTTTTGAAAAGGTGAATTGCTACTATCTCAACTACTCTCCTAAGCAAACATCTATACATAACAATGCCCTTACCCATCCCCAAATAAATATCACCTCCACTTCTAGCTACTTGCTACCAAAATATCATCGACTTACACCCATGAAATTAAACCAGCCCACAATAAAAATTAAAATATCTACCTAGCCTTAATTCTTACCCTCTTTTAGTACTAAAATCACCCACCTTAAAAGATGGTGACATCCACCCTAACCCAGGCCCTTCAAATCTCTCTACTTCACCTATTCTTAGTACATCTCCCAACACCCTTACTACCCAGACCAGTCTCTCTAACGTCTTACTAATAGGTCATTTCAATATCCGCAGTATTAACAACAAAGTTGCCCATCTCCATGCCCTTCTAGATATTCACTCCTTTGATATCCTCTGTCTTACAGAAACCTGGTTAAAACCCACAACTAAGGATAATGAAATAATCCCCAGGGTATAATATACTGAGACACGACAGAGTAAAATGCAAAGGAGGAGGAGTAGCCTTACTGTTCAGAAATGAACTACACGTCTCCTCTATACCTTATAACCCACCTGAAAATAGTAAAGTTGAACTCTTAATCACTAGACTTCAACTCAATCCCACCAAAGCACTTTATATAATCTGTATCTACCTACCCCCAGGTAATAACATTACTACACTAGAAGATACCCTATGTTGGATATCTATTACTTTCCCACAAGAAACTATTATTCTAGGAGATGTCAATACTGACTGGAATAGTATCAGTACAGATAATCCTTCTTCTCATATTAATCTGCATGGCTTTAACCAAACTATCTCCACCACCACTAGAATTAACAAACCAAATAATAAAGAAACTATACTAGATTGGATACTAATCAATAAACAAGAACATACTTATAAAGTAGGGACCTTGCCTAATGATGTAAGTGATCACATGCTTACTGAAATTGATGAAATAATTCTGCAAGCATATTCACCTTATCTACATTATATAATGTATTTATCTTGTTTTGGCACTGGCCTAATGTTAACTAGTTTTAAGTGGAGCTTTTCTCCCCGGGCCTCTACTGAAAATGGACATGTATCCAGCTAGACTAGCCGGTCAACAAATGTAAAATAAAATAAATAAATAAATAAATAAATAAATAAATAAATAAATAAATGCTTACTTACATCATTAGACAAAAGAATGACATTACCAATGCCCCCAACTATAGGACTTCTCAAACCAAGAAAAACTTTCAGCCAGTATTATTTCAAATGGAACTTAGTGCCTGTGACTGGAACCCTCTAAAAACTCTCCCTCTTGAAGAAGCTGCTATATATTTCAATAACAAATTCTTAACAATCCTCGGCAGGCATGCACCTAAACAATCTATTAGAACAAAATCCAAACCTGCCCCCTGGCTCTCAAAAGATACCAGACAAAATATTACTTAGAAATAAATCCTGGGCTAAGTGGAGAGCAACCAGAAATACCCCAGATCAACAAACCTTTAGACAGTTGAGAAATGCTACAAAAAAAGCTATTCTCTCTGACAAAAAAGCTACTATTGCAAGCTGCAGCAAATACATTACAATAATCCACAAAAATTCTGGGCAAGCGTGAATAACCTCATTTGTCCAGGCCACTCTAGCACTCCTTCCCCTTTAGGGTCAGAAAACAATACCTCCCATCAAACTGCCAATGCCTTTAACACTTTCTTCACAAACACCATACAAACTCTAGCCAATCAACTAGTTACAGACAACTCTGATCTACCTAACTCCTCACCTCATACTCGGCCAACATTGCAACTACAACCTATCCCTACCTCTTACATCCAAAAACTTGTCCACAAACTTAAGCCTTGCACCCCCTCTGCTGATAGCTTACCATCTGAATACCTACAGCAAGCAGCTAAAGTAGTCACCTATCCTATATCCATCCTGATAAACCATACCATAACTGAAGGAACCATTCCAGATCTCTGGAAAATCTCCCACATTATTCCCTTACACAAAGGAGGTAACTCTAATGACTATTCTAACTACAGGCCTATAGCTCTCCTTTCTCCATTAGCCAAGATTATGGAAAAATGTATTCACCATCAGCTAATGAACTACTTACTTCAACATAACATTCTAGCAAACTGTCAGCATGGCTTCAGGCCTTTTCATAGTACCACCTCAGCTCTCCTATCCTTCACCAACACCATTAATAATAACTGCAATAATAACACCCTCTCATCAGCACTCTTCCTCAACCTGTCTAAAGCCTTTGATATGGTTAACCATCTCTTACTCATAAACACTCTGTCATCCCTCTCTCTTGATGCCAAAGCAATTCTCTGGTTCAAGTCTTACCTTAGTAATAGACAGCAAGCAGTTATTTGGGAGAATCAACTATCATCTCACCTTCCTATCTCCCTGGGAGTCCCTCAAGGCTCCATTCTTGGTCCTTTTCTTTTCTCATTATTCACCAATGACCTTCAAATAGCCATTCCTCAAACCACCTGTATACAATATGCTGATGATTCTACTATCATGTGCTCTGCCAACTTTATATCTGAACTTCAATCTTTAACCCAGACAGCTTTCAACACAGTAGAAGCATGGTTCTCTAAATGGTGCCTTCTTTTGAACACCAAAAAGACCAAGCTACTACTGTTTACAACAAACAGTAAGTCCTCCCCCATAGATTTCTCCATTCAATCCAGTAATGGCACCCTTATATCCCTGGAGTCTTCCATCAAACTATTAGGAATTACAATTGATAATAACCTCACCTTTGACAATCACATTAATAACACTATTAAATCTGTTAATAAAAAACTGGGTTCCCTATATAGGATAAAACCTTTCCTAACTCCAACAGCCAGAATGACTATTGCCCGCTCCCATCTAATTTCAACTCTTCTGTATGCAGCACCCATATACACTAATCTAAAAAAAAATAATCTTACCAAACTAGCCAACTCCTATAATAGTATTGCTAGATTTGCCACTGGAAACCCATATAGAACTCACCACTGTCTTAACCTTCACCAACTAGACAGGCTGGAACTAAAAAAACCTTCTGATACTTTCCCAACTTACCATCGTTCATAAGATTTTTTACCAACCTAACAATACTCCAATACTAAACAACTTATAGCACCCTATAGGAATCTTGATTCCTTACACTCCTCCAATAAACTTCTGGCTAGTACCACCAAGTCTAACAACTTAGCTGGTGACTCACTGTTCTCCAATACCGTTGGAAAACAATGGAACTTCTTGCCATCTGACCTTACCTCAATTCCATCCCTTCCTCTCTTTAAACAAAGTCTTAAGAAACACATTAAAACTCACTGGCTATGCCCTTGCTGTTACCCAGACTGATCCTCCGAATTTCTTTGTCATCTCTTGACTTCCTACTTTCCTCCACTCTTTCCTGTCTACTCCTCTGAATTAGTAGCACCTATACGTTATCTCTACTACTTTGGCACCAATTACATATCTTTTCTACTTGGCTATGAATGTATCCTGAAGGTAGTATTCCTGCCATTTTCTTTATACCTCTTCCTTTTTCTACTGTTACTGTCTAACCCTTTGGAAATGGTAACTGTGTGGAGTAAACTAAAATAACCAAGGATTTAAATGTATTCTAATAATGTCTTGGGGCTGCCCTAGATATTCATACTGTAAAATGATGTGTAGTTGTATGATGTATTTATTACAGTGTGTCACATAGTATTCCAGAATTTAAACTGTAATACCTTTCTTGTTTATTATAAACATTTTTTGTGTGGCGGTGGTTGTTTATATGTGGAGCTTTTCTCCCCGGGCCTCTACTGAAAAAGGAAATATATCCAGCTGGACCAGCCCGGTCAACAAATGTAAAATAAAATAAAATAAATAAATAAATATGATCAGCTGGGGATTTATGTGTAGGACATTGTCAGTATTTGGATTCCCAAAAATGGTGCACAGACATTCTGATAAGACTATACAATTGATCATTCGTTTACGTAAAAATAGCTGGGACACTCTCAATTAGGTTTAGTCTAATAAGGGGCCTGAGGCATGGGTGTCATCTCTCCCTGTGCTCTTTGCTAGATATTTGGAATCCCATGAAGAGTTTGCACATTTTGAAAATGATACACTATATTCAACACATCCAGGGAGAGATATCCTGCTAGCATTTGATAAATTGAAGGCATTCCCGAGAGTTTCAGGATGCATCATGAATGACAGCAAAACAAAGGCAATAGCCATTACTTTCACCTCAACATATTGCTTGGTACAGCAGTACCACTTTCTGTGGTGGCATGACAAAATTAAGTATTTAGGTATTTGGATAATGAAAGAGAAAACTACCTGTGAAATAAATTTGGGAATAGACTATACTGAGTATAAAGTAAGCAAAACAATGTCAATGAGTAAGAACAGTGAAATACAAATGATCAAACTGTTCCTGCTTCACTGGTTTTGTATACTGGTCAGATCTATCTCTATTAACCCAAGGAAATAATGTGGAAGGAGATTAACAAAGAATTCAAGGCTTTCTCAATGGTCAGGTTCACAATGGGAAAACTGGTACTGCCCAAAGAACACATTGGTCTGGCACTTCCAGAATTTAGGAGCTACTATAAAGCTACATAGTTAAGGTTGAGGTTTGTATATTTTACACAGATGGAATGGTATATACTTAAGGTAAAAAGTATGATGATTTGCCAGAGGTATATATGAGAGATAATGATCTGGCTTATGGACACATGCAAAAAAAAAATGGAAACAAGTAAAAATTCAGGAGTATTACATTTACAGGGGAGTATAAAGTGAATATGTGAGTATTTCTGTATCCTGAATAGGTGGTAAAGAAAATTCTCAGGCACTGTGGGAAAATGCTGGAGATGTATAGAGATAAAAACAGGAATGTGGGAACACATATTTTGGGGTGTGTAGAACTAATGTAATTGAACCAATTGCAAATTATGTTAGAAAGATTAGGGCGGAGGAGTACCAATTGATGGAAGAGATGATTTTTATGAGGTGGCATATATATTCAAAGGAGTCACAATATACTGAGACCTTGGCTAGTCATATTACTTTAGCAGCCAAGAAAGGTATTACTAGAAAATGCAAAACCTAGAATAAACCATAGCTAAGAGATATTCTGATAATTATGAAGGAAACAAAGGGAGGGGAACTAAGTTTTTGTGCAGGAAAGAGTGGAAAATTATTATAAATGAATAAATAAATAAACCTGCAGACAATGTTCAGCACCACCTAAAGAAAAGATGACAGGGTTAATTTAAAAGAAAAGATGTATGAGAAACAATATCAAGTTGTATAGATATATTAGTTATGTTAAAAATAATTTGTGAAAAAAATAATGTCTTATATTTTTACTTACTTAGCTTGCCACAAATATTCTAAAACTCATGGAACCACTACATACAGAATATGAATGAGCAGACATGCAAACAAGAAACAAAAGTTGTGATTGAATGATGATTTGATTATTACAGAGTTAAACTTAAATTACATAGTACCACATGTCTACAGCAAAGTAATGAAGATAAGATCAATTTAGGAAAAAAAATCAATGTATGGAAAATAATAAGTTTGTGTGTGTGTGTGTGTGTGTGTGTGTGTGTGTGTGTGTGTGTGTGTGTGTGTGTGTGTATATATATATATATATATATATATATATATATATATTCATTTTTTATGTATATATTTATTTTTATTTATCCTTTGTTGACTTAGTCTTTATTTATTTATTTAGTTTATTTAACATTTGTTAACCAGGAAAGTCCAACTTGGAACAAAGCCAATTTTCAGCGGAGGCTCAGACAGAAATGATCCAGATGCATGTCTTTGTTACATGTGAGGAAACCGGAGCACCCGGAGGAAACCCACACGAATGCAGGGAGGACATGCAGACTCCACACAGATGGCACCCCAGCAAAAAATCGAACTGAGAACCTATTGTTGTGAGGCAACATTGCTACCGCTGCACCACTGCACCATCTGTAGTCCCACTTAGCTAGTGGCCTGTATTCAGGGGAGACTTGAGTTGGTATTTATACTACTAGGGGAAATTTGGCCAAGACATCAGGGAACTTCTCCTACTCTTGGTAGTTGGCGGAAGGATTTATGTATTATACATCCTGACTTCCTGTTTCCTGTCCAGGCATGGAGGCAGCAAGGAAGAACAGGAAGAAAATATGGCTGATTCAGCTTTGGCTGAAAATGAAGTGGAGGCTGATGAAAATGTAGCTGAAATGGTAGAACCACTACCAGAAGTTTTTTCCTGATGCTGTGGGTGCAGAAAAAAAGTGAAATTGGAAGAAAAGGAGATTGTAGCTGTAACAGAGATGGATTCAGAGGAAAACTTTCAGAGTAGATTGAAGGAGAGATAGTTACCTCTGAGAAATGCATAATTACAACCCTCGATTCGGGAGGGTTGCGGGATGATTATTTGGAAGAAATGATAAACCAAAGTGAACCAGTAAGTGGAGCAGCAATTTCATGGAGTGACATCATGGAGAAAATAGAAGAAGAAAAGACTGTGCCAGAAAAAGTTCAAGAGAAAAAAAATGTATGTACAAACTGTGGGAGAAGGAGCAAAGAAGAAAGAAGAAATAAAAGAAACCAAAAAGAAGTATACAGTACATGTGAGCTATAAAAAAGAAGAAAGCTTGGACAGGTATAAGGTTTGGGACTCTGTCATTGCACCTCTGGGTGTCAAAGCAAAAGAAGTAAGAGCATTCATTTTAATTAATAAAGAGACTTTTTGTGACTTGATATTTAAGACTGGGCAGGTCATTGCAAATGTTTTGGGTCCATATGAACAAAAGAAAAATATTTATTCATGGTCAGAATATGTCGTGCAAGCTTTTTACAGACAAACAAGCAAAGAAAAAAAATAATGATCCAGTTTAGAACTGAAGTTGAAGCAAAAGAACTGAAAGAACATTCATTAACTATATGTAAAGAAGAAATGGGCACTACAAAAATATATGACGAAAGAGGACTATGGACTGGGGGATGGGAATGTGGAGTAATACTGAAAATGGAAAATAGTAATGCTATGCATGTACCTATTATTATTATTGATGTTCACAGTAATAGGGGTTTTGTGAAATACAGGGGTCAACCAAAAGCTTGTTATTTTTGTGGAACAAATGATCATTTAATCAATTAATGTGATAAAAAATATGTTATTTATGTGTTAAAACAGGACATAATGCAAGAAAATGTGATTTAAAGTGCAAAAAAGTGTGGCAATACTGGTCATTCGTGGCTAGAATGTGAAATGAATGTGCAAGAAAATGAAAATAAAGTTATACAGGAGAAAGAGGTAGAAGAATGTGTTATACAAGAAAACATACAAAAAGATGTAATTGATAAAGAGGTTATACATGAAGTTAAATAAAGTAACAAGGAAAAAGAAACAGAGGAGACAACTGAGGAAGAAGCTGATTGGTGCACAGTAAGAAATAAAAATAATTCGATAGGGAAAAGAGTTAAAGATAGGAAAAGAAAATTCAAAAACATAATAGGAAAGGGATAAACATTTTATTATATTAACTGTTCTTAAAAGCTGAAAATCTTAGCTTTAAATGTGAACAGTATGAGAACATTTTTAAAAAGGAGAATAGGTATATTACAATGGTGTGCTGCAGTAGAGGTACATATTATTGTTTTAGAAGATATCAGATTATTAAGGATTATTAGGAAGAAAGAACACAAACTGAAAAACTCTGGAATGGTGTAGTAGTTTGAAACATGGGGAAAGACACATGCTTGGGCATATGTATATTATGGCAAGCAAGCATTAAAATATTAGATGTAACCATAGTGGAACTAGGATGAACTTCGTTAATAGATGTGAGATGGAAAAAATATGTGTATAGAATTATAGCTTTATATGCATATGTAACAAAAAAGAGAGAGAACTGATGTTTAAAAATATTCTTAAATATGTTTGTGTAAATATGGACATTATTAGTGGTGGGTAATTTTCATTGTAATTTAAGAAAAATAAGAGCAATTGTGATGTTAAAATGGCTAAAGAAATTATGAGAAGTGGAATGTTAAGTATATGGGAGAATAGCCACTGGACTTATAAATGGAATGAAATTAGGACAGAAATTGATTATTTTTTAATATCTGATAGTTTAAAAGTTATAAAAAAGGAATTAACTATGCTGGATTTTCAGATCATGTGGCAATATGGGTTAAAGTACAGGAAACGAAGAATATATAAGAATAGAAAAAAGGAATAAAGAGAATTAATGAAAATGAATTAGATTTAGAAGAGAAAAAAGAACTTGTGGAATTATAGAAAAATCATACGACTATGAGGGAGTTGTATGAGAATGGGACTGCTTGGTGGGTTAATTTAAAAAAAATATATAAAAATGTATTTTTAGAAGGTATAAGGAAGAAAAGAAAAAAAGAGAGATATAAGATATTAAGTCAAGAAACATTTAGTGACTTATTAGAGAAGAAAAATTCCTTTTATGGAAAAAAAGAGAAATATATAAAATGAATCAAATTAACATTATCAACTAGTTATATAAGCAAAAATAGGGTTTACAAGGAAAGAAACATAATATTTGAGTAAAATAATAAAAGAAGGAAAAATAATAACATAATTCAAAATATGGAAGGTAAGCAAATAAGACAGTGAGAAGGAATATATGAAATAATTAAAGAATATTTATTTATTTATTTTTTAATTGAAATTTGTTAAGCAGGTTAGTCCAACTGAGCCAGGGGCCCATTTTTAGTGAAGACCCAAGGAGAAAAGCTCCAGAAATAATACAAGTAATTACGATATTTACAAAATATAAAAGTAGGGTCATAGAAATCTAGTACAAATCAAATAATTTGTGCACAGTAGTACAATGCATAGGTAAAATAACAGTTAACAAGTACACTTTCCAAAACTTGAGAACAGTATATAGCATAGGCCAAATAATTAAAAGGTTTAGAGAATATTACACTGAATATATATTGTATGCATTGAATATATATTGGAAAAATTTGTTAAGAGAGAAGAAAACAAAGAACACATTTATAAAGGTGAAACATTAAATAAGGAAGATAATGAGTATTTAGAATAAAAAATAGTCATGAAAGAATTGCATGAAATTCTAAAAGATATTAATATGAATTCTGCAACAGGATAGGACGTAATTGAATATAGTGTGCATAAAGAAATGAAAGAGTGGCAAAATATAATTTTATAGAAGTTATGAATGAATGGTAAGAAACTGGAATTAAGGAGTTATAAAATTTATATTTAAAAAAGGAAATAAAAAAATTGGAGACCTATAACATTGAATAATACAGATTATACAATTTTTATGAGAATAATAACAAAAAGGTTACAGAAAAAATAGAATATATAACCAAAATGCATTTGGAAGAAAAGGAAAGGGAAGTCAAGAGTTATTATGGATAATAAGAGAAATAATTGATGATATAAATAAAAAGGTAGAAGTGAAGGTTATGATAGGGGATATAAGTAAAGCTTATGATAATATTCAATATAAATCATTATGGGGAATTTTGCAAGCATATAATGTAAGCAAAAAATATTATAAGTAATAACACATGAAAGAAACTATATGAAACTAAATGTAAATGGCTGGATTGGGAAAGAAATAAAAATAGAATGTGGAATAAAGCAGGGCTGCCCAGCTAGTAGTGTAATTTTCTCATTATTTATGAATGTAATAGTGGAGGAAATTAACAAAATGTCAAGTGGTGGTGGATACAAAACGATGAAGGAAGTACAACTGCCAATAATGTATAATTATGCGGATGATATTATATTAATTGTTAAAAATAAAGTATGTATGGAAAAAGTAAATGAAAAATTAAATATAAATTTAAAAAATAGGTTTAACTATAAATAAGGAGAAAAGTAAAGGATTTGGTTTTGAAGGTATGATAGGAGGTGTTGAGTTCAATGAAAAATATAAAGATATATTAGGAATAACATTTGGAAGAAGTGAATACAGACAACAACAATGGGATAATGTACTCAAAGAAGTAAAGGCTATGACTAATTTTTGGAAATTATATAGATTTTAATATAGAAAAGCTCATTGTTGAACACCATGGTAACAGGAAAAATTGCTTATATTGCTAACATCTATATGATTCCTATTAAGTATGAAAAGGAATTAATGATGATTATACTCTCTTTTATATGGGGCTCTAGACTGAACCCAGTCAAACAGAGATTCTGTATAAGAAAGAAGAGCAAGGAGGTTTGGGTTTAATAAGCCCAATAGTACATGCAGCATCTTTAATTTTATATAAGGTATTAAAAGGAATTATGAAGGAAAATAAAAACTTGATAGAAATTATAGTATCTTATAAACACAAAGAACTGTGGGAAGGAATGGAAGTTAAAAAATAAGTAAAAGCACTGTGAATGAAGAAATGAAAGAGTACCAAAACAAAATTGTGTTATGGAAAATAAAAAAGTCTATATGTGAGAAAAATAGAAAGGAATGGTACTATGGTATGGAATGGTATTATGAAAGCATTTTATTGCATTGATCCATGGAAAGATTTAGAAATAAATAAGAAAAAAGCCATGATGATGACATATAATAACTACATATTGATCCATGGAAAGATTTAGAAATAAACAAGAAAAAAGCCATAATGATGACATATAATAACTATATATTGATCCATGGAAAGATTTATAAATAAATAAGAAAACAGCCATAATGATGACATATAATAACTATATAATGATCCATGGAAAGATTTAGAAATAAATAAGAAAAAAGCCATAATGATGACATATAATAACTTAAAAAATATTCAAGAATGCAATGATTTTTATAAAGACTGTGTATTAGAAAATTGCCAGTTAAGGCAAATATGCCATACAAATGGCAAGATAGACTATGTAATAAATGTGGAGAGTTTGAGACTACTGAGCATGTGTTTTTGAAATGTGAAAGAGTTAATAATTTGTAGAAATATATATGCAAAGATAATAGGGTGAAAAGCTTGTTAAAATTTGAACAAATAAATATGGACATAATAGAATTTGATTATTATGGTGCACGTAAACAGGAAGAAGTGAAGAAAATGGACAGAGTAATATTTTATGCTTCATGGGCTATATGGAATGAGAGACTAAATGAAATTAAATACACTGGAAAATGGACTTTGACAAAGATTTTGGAAAAAAATAATGTTTTGGGTATGGATAAAAGAGTGGGGGGAAATGCTTAAACTGAAGTTTATAATGTACGGAGATTTGTAAATAGATGTAAATATGTAAATAATATGTAATGTAGATTTCAATAAAAAACTACTCTTTGCTCTGCTAGATGGTGCTGGAGGCCTCCTACAGCAGCAAGAAAGAGGCTTCAGTGAAGCAGCAGCATGGAGGTGGAGAGAAAAGCTATAGAGTGTTTGGAGGTAGAAAGTGAGAATTTGGAGGAAAAATTGTTCGATATGAAGCTTCAGAATGTAAACAAAGATATCTGTGTGGTGGATGTTACAAATGAGCAACATTTAGCTGTTATCTGTCTCCATGGAGAAGGAAGTAAGTGAGTCTAATAAAGATGCGCAGATTACAGGACTGGTGACAGTACGGCTTGCAGATAATGTTCTGTTAAAAATAATTAACCAGGATGATCTAGGTCACAGTTCTGCTGTTTCATGGGGTGAGATGGCAAATAAGTTTTTCAGAAGTGTTGATCTTGGCAATGTGGAAAAGGAAACAGGTGATGCAAAAAGGAAGAATGCAACAGTTAAAAATTATGTAGCAGTGACCTTAAATAAATATAAAAGTAAGGGTTTCGGTGAGGTGTTAAAATCTGGGGAGTGTATATTTTTCAATGAATAAAGTGCCTTTAGAAGGGATAAAATTTGGAAAAAAATGATGCCATTATGATGTTAATGGAGGCTTTGATAAAAGAAATGAAAGAATATGTCTTCTGCAGAAGATTAGCATTCAGGAAGAATGTTTATTTTGGTGAATTATGTATTAATGCAAAACAGTGTGTATGTGAAATGTTTATATGACCTAGAAAAAATATGAAATGGAAGTTGTGCAATTGGTGTTTTCTTTCATTTGTTGTTCAAGATTAAACCCACTAAAAAGAGGTGTGTTGTACATGAGCAAAGATGAAGGGGGACTGGCATTACAAAATTCAGTAGTTTATTCTACTTCTTTAAACTTGTACAGAATATTGAAGTGGATAAATGAAGAGTATGCAAAATTAATAAATACTGAGTATGTTTAAATATAAATATAAAAGATTCTGGGAGATGATGAGAATAACAAATACAGAATAAGAATTTGTAAACGAAGAATTTAAAAATTATCAAGAAAAAATTCTAACATGGAAATAAAAAATCATGATATAGAGAATGTTAGAAGGGTATAGTATACTAAAGTGATGAAACAATAATGTTATGTAAATCCATGGGGAATTTTACAAGAAAAATTGGTTAAAGTCATTAAAGCAAGGAAAAGTGGTGTAGTACGATTGCAGAATGTCATGATTTCCCCATGGAGACTGGTAATAAATATGTTATCAGTAAATGGGAATATGCTACATTAAAATACAGTTGAAAGAGTGTGTTTATGTTGAGGGGAGGAAGAGAAAGCAGAGAAAATGTTTTTTTAAATGTAAATGAGTGGTGAAACGCTGGAAAAGTTGTGAAATTTTTTTTGAGATATGAATGGCATAAACAATATAAATATGAATATGATGATGTATGTATATTAGAAGAACAAGAAGAATGAACACGTGAGAAGGGTAGATACGAATTTATATAATATGGCTTATTTGAAATGAAAGACTGAATGAAATTTTGTTCAATGGGAAATGGATTTTAGCAATGTTGTGAAAAATTAGATTACAGTTGTGGAAGAAAGAGTTGGGGGTCAGTTATGGAACAATAATAATAAGGATGTTTGTTCCCCAATAAATATCTTTATTAAATTATCACATATGACATAGGCAATCTTACATTTATATAAATGAAAAACAAACAAGATTGACACAGCTTTAGTTGCAAACATTATGTATCATAGACACCATTGAAACAACTGTAATTGCAAACATTATACATCACCTATAATCTATCTAGTCATGGTCAGTTAAGCATTATATGGCTCATTCCAATCCCGCCTTTTAAACTTCATTCCTTTTCTGCATATATTATTCTCACAATTCCCATTTTTTCTATGTATTTTGCTCCTTCCTTTTTCCAAAGATCTGAATTCCAGTTGGTTTGCCTCTGTTACTATATTCGCTACTTCTAGTAAAGCTGGTCTAGCCTTTGATTTCCATTTTCTAGAAATTGCTTTTTTGGCAGCCGCCATTATTAGACTCAGCAGGGCTTTACTATGTCTACTCATTTTTGATTCTGTAGCATAGCTCAAAAAAAAATCATCTCCCAGGTCAGTCCGATCTGCACATCCAGCATCTCCAAAAGAGCATTCCACAGGCAATCCCCAAAGTCTGCCAACTCATTACACTCCCGGCCACCTCTTTCTTACCCATCAGACCTCAATTTGCTATCCACCTGAGGACAAATTCTTTGGAGTCTACTTGTTTTATAAAAATACCTATGTAAAAACTTCCAGGCAAAGATTCAAAATCTTCTAGAATTTTTTGCATATTTGGGAGATATACATATATATGATCCCATTATCTCTTTGTGAATTGCTTATCCAATCTCTCTTCCCAATCCTTTCTAAGCTCCTTTGATTGATTCTTATAATTATCATGCAATATTTATATGCTCTACTAATTATTCCTTTTTTAATGTCAGCTTCTGTTCTAGTTTATATTAAAAACTCTACCAGTGCTGGTGTTTCATTTAGGACCTCCATATTTCTTTCTCTTTGTGCATACTCTGATATCTATCCCTGATACGGAAGGCAATCTCTAATCTGCAGTCCAAATAAATTCTTGGGATCTTCCCATTCTATTACCTTTCCCTTTCTAGTTATTTGCTCCAAATACTTGGTTCCTTTTCTAGTTTTCTTCAATAAATTATAGCCCCCTCTTGCCTATTATCTGTATCTCTTTGGTAAAAACTCAGTTCCCACTAACACATCGATGGTAGCCCAGTAAACACTGAAGGCATTATATGAGATCTGGGGATGCAGGTTGACAGCAACCTCTCCTTCGACCACCACATTGCCACTGTGATCAGAAAGTCCATCTCTGTGGCACATCTCATTACCAAGGGTTTTGCATCCAGGAAGAAAGAGGTCATCATCTCTCTCTACTCTTCCCTCATTAGACCAATCTTTGATTATAATACCACATTCTGCATGTACCTCACTAGACACCTGCAACAGCTGGAGAGGCCACAGAAGTACCTAAGAGGATTCTAGGCATTAAACACATGTCCTACATGGACAGGCAGAATAGACTCCAGCTATTCTCTGTCTCATATCGCCTACTTAGAGGTGATCTATGCTTGACTTACAAAGCCATGTTTTACCCAGCTCTGTTAGAAATGCTGCATCTAAAGAAATTCCAATCCCTCCGCACCACATGCTCCAGAGACCTCAACCTCATTACCACAATCAACAGAACACGCTGGAGGGACAGGTTCCTCACCCAGAGACTGCCCATTCTCTGGAATAGACTTCTCATACATGTCAAGCAGAGCACTTTACTGTCCCTCTTCAAGAGAAATCTTGATGAGTGGATGGGTAATAGAAAGTTCACCCCAGGGATCACTCAAGTGGCTCTACTTGACAGAGGCACTGGGAACTAACGTTGGGTGGCACGATGCCAGGGCACTTCTATGGCCTAGGCTTGTAAAGTCTCCAGGGCCATTAGCCTAGTACACACCTATGAACCTATGAACTTTTCTCCAGTCTTGTGCTGGTTTAGTTCTTAGAATATTCCCTGCTATTTTATGAATATAATACTCTGTATGATTTTTGTTGTTCTCCTTAACAGTCTGCATCCAAAATCCCAAACTATACTTATTTCTTGAACTCCCCTGTATCATTATCATTGCTTTCCACTTTATATTATGGTTTTCTACTTGTGCTATGTATAAGAGGCTTAACTGTGTTGTTGTGAAATACCCCCTCAAATTGGGTAATCCTAGTCCTCCTTGTTCTGCTGGAGCTTATCCCACTTGACCATTACTGTTTTCCATTCCCACATAAAATCCTTTAACTGTTTTTTAACTGCTATCCACTTCTCCTCTGGTTGATACAAATATGCCTAACCTGTGTATAAGAGTAAAGGGATTAAAAACATTTTAATTGCTTGTATTTTAGCATCCATATCCGTATAACAAAGCTTCCTGTTTCTCAATTTTTATATTATCTTCTGTTTAGTCTCTTTCCACATATCCTTAGCTGCCACAACAGAGTTATTTCTAATCCATACTCCTAAATACCTTCATTTTATCATGCCCCCATAAATATGGATATTGTTGGACCAATTCATGTGTGGGTACATCATTTACCACTATTGCCTTTGTTTTAGCTTCATTAATTTTGTATCCCAAGAAGATATGAAACTGTCTTAAAATGTTCCACAACACTGTAATAGCCCTTTCTGGTCTTGTGTATAAAATAATATCATCTGCAAACAGAGCCAGCTTTTCCTGACTACAATACCAAGTATATCCTTGAATTTCTGAGTCCCTTCTTTTCTTTGCTAATGGTTCTAAATATAATGCAATCAACAAAGTGGAAAGCAAACAACCCTGCCTAATTCCTCTACTCAAGCAGAAATTATCAGAGAGGACCCAACCCACTTTAATTTCTGCCTCTGGTGCCTAATATACACTCCTAATCAACCTTATAATTGTATCAGGGAAAGCAAATGCTTCCATTGCCCTGCTCATGAAGTACCAGTCTACTCTGTCAAATGCTTCTCTGTTTCAAGACCCACCAATAACAGTGGTATTTTCTTACATTCTGCTTCCCTCTAGGTCATCAATGTTCTGTTAATATTGTCAAATATTTGCCTCCGCTCCACAAAACCACACTGATCCATATCTATCAATTTTGGTATCACTTTTCCCATTCTTTCAGCCATTATAGACATAAAAAAATGTATAAACTTGGTTTGGTATTGAAATGGTCCTGTATGAAG
This sequence comes from Protopterus annectens, assembly GCF_019279795.1. Taxonomy (NCBI): domain Eukaryota; kingdom Metazoa; phylum Chordata; order Ceratodontiformes; family Protopteridae; genus Protopterus; species Protopterus annectens. The sequence goes on along the minus strand of NC_056745.1, from coordinate 653,564,265 downwards.
CTGGATCCAATGGATCTTTAGCCTCTTTAGCTATTACCATTACCACTACATTCTTCCAGGATGCTGGTACTTTTCCCACTCTTAAAATACTGTCAAACAAAACATTCCAGATCTTTATCAGTTTTTTCCCTCCTAGTTTCCAAACTTCCACAGGATCAATTCTCCTCCTATCCTAATTGTTAGTAATTGAGCCTCATCTGCCTCTAACCTTGGTATATTTAATTCTTCCATAAACATTTTCATTTGTACCTTTTCTTGATTCCATATGTTGTTGCTTTATACAAACTTTCATAAAATTGCCGAAATATTTATAGTACTTCTACAGAATCTCTTGTTATCTTGCTTGTTATAGGCTCCCTAATCTTGGTGATAGCCCTTTCCAATTTCTGTTGCCTAAGTCATTGTGCTAAAAATTTTTGTGCTCTAGAATTATTATCAAAAACAGTTGCTTAACAGCAGTCTTTCTAAACTCATGCATATTATCGAGGTAATCCCTTATTTTCTGTTCATCATTCTGCAGTTGCTCCTTTTCTTGTTCTGAGAGAGTCCCCCTATTTTGCCATCTAAATAATTTTTGTTACTTCTTAACCATATCTCCCTTTCATTTATTTCCGCCCTCATTTAAACTCCACTTTAATTTTATCCCACTCTATAGCTATATTTTGAGAAGAAATGTCTATCTTCTCTAATAGCTCCTGAATTAATTCCAAAATCCATTCCTTAAATTCCTCTCTTTTCAACCAATACATGGGAAAGCTCCAGTGTCTCATTTTAATTTCATTATCTTGCGTTTTTATTTTACTTATTATGGCGCATGATCTGAAATAGTTATTGGATACATTTTAAAACCTTCAATTAAATGCACATGTTTCTGTGAGATATAAATTCTAGGCCAGTTTTTGTATCTTGGAGAATAATATTTAAATTCACTCTGAACTCATAGTACTGGATGCACATCTTCCAAGCCAAACATTTTAATACAGTTCTTCAAAAATCTTCCCTCCTTTGTTATATTTTCCCTTCTCTGCCCCCCTCATACACATCTTCATTGTTGCAAACCAAATTCCAGTCTCCACATATAAGTAATATTACTTGCTGAAAGCTGACTACTTCTCCCACAATTTTCTTAAGCTCAATTATAGCAGTTTTAGGTGGAATATTAATACATGCCAATGTAATCCTCCTCCCTTGCCAGTAGCCCCTTAGTGCTTTATATCTTCCATTATCTTTTTTCCCTCTTCTATCACTATTGGAGTTCCTCTTGCAATTAATATAAGTGCTCCTCTTTTTCTTTGCCCCAGATATTCCGCTGAATAACCATCCTGAAAATCTTTCTTTATCAAATTCACATGTTCAGATCTTTACAGGCGTGTCTCCTGTAGTATCGGTATTTGCACTCTACATTTTTTAATATAGTTCAATACTCGTTCTTTTTTTATATTTACCTGTAAGACCATTCAGAATGAAAGACATTACAGAAAGCACCATTTCTTATACAGTTATTATTAGTGCCTTTTATCTATAATTGCTTTTTTGTTAAATGTCTAGTTCCAACTTTTATATTACATTCATATACTGTCTGGCAGGTTGTTTTTTTATACAATTGTTTCTTGTCATATCCATTTGTGACTACTATGTCACCTTACATAACATTTTGTTTTTCTGAAAGCCCACAAACAGAACAAACAACACCCCCAATACACCCCTAAAACATATTAACTTAATAATAATAACACAAAACTATGTATGTCTTCAAATATTGAAGTTTTTGCTTTCTAATAAGAACAAAAGTTCTAAGCTGATAGCCACACGGACAGGCTAGAGTTAGCCAAAAAGAAAGTTTAGTCATGTTAAGACGCATGGTACAGCCTGTGCTATTAGTAAGTGCTTTAAGCTGTTAGTCAATGTACAGCCATCTTGGAACGTAGTAACAATGAGAATGTTATAATAAAAAAGATAAGTAGCAAAAGAAATATTAATGTGTGTGTATATGGCTCTAAATATATACATTTTGTAAACATATAAATAATGTTTTTTATGTTGTGCCAAATAAAGGAACCCCTTTCTTTTCAATAGGTGCCATGGAATCTTTTACATCCCAAGGACCTACCACCAACTCAAGCAAATGGAGTCTCAGTTTAACGTATTATTGGAAGGACACCACATTTAGAAGTGCAGCACCTCTCTTATGCTACACAGCTGTGTCAGCAAACAATCTACCTATTGTGGGAATAAAGCCCATAGCATTCTACACTAAAGACAAGTGTGCTACCTGCTACACCACTAACAATGCAGTTATTAAAACAGTGGTTATAGTTTAGCTTATATATCATGCTATATGTAGTCTAAAACCTGAGGAACCAGTTTATACAGAATATGCATTATTTGTTCTGCAAATTCACACTTGAGATGGATTGATGGTATGCTTATTATAGAGTCAAAGTTAATTCACTTACTACCAGGTATATAACAAAGTAATGAAGGTACAATTAATTTAAATCAAAAGAATGTATGAGAAACAACAATTTGTGTAAATATGTTTTTTTTTTTACTTTTTTATTTGTATTCCAGGGTAGAGCACTGATCTCAATGGACCTTATACAGACTCAGTCTGGAAGCAGTGTCAACTTAACTTTATTTATTTATTTAGTTTACATTTGTTTACCGAAATAGTCTGACTGGATATATGTCCATTTTCAGAGGAGGCCTGGGGAGAAAAGCTCCAAGTTATTAACTTACATTAGTAACAGATACAAATTTAACATAGTTTACAGTCATCAATAAATCAGGTTACATACATTTATAAACATGGTTGACAAATTAGAATAGGCAACAAGCAGTTAAACCAGATGCAGATTTTTCCAGTAACAAGCTCTAGATAAGCAACTAAGATCATATACATTTTACAGACTAGTTGACAGATTTAATTAGGCAAGGTATCCTAATCAGTGGGTAGGGGTTATTCGGGTTTTGAACAGGGACATTGCCAGTGCATTTGAAAGTATAACTTGAGACTTTTTTGAACCGAGTTAGAGAGGGTTCGGGAGTGAGTTCAGTGACTTAAGTGACTTGCTCAGGGTCTCACAGTTAGGCAGTGTAGGCTGAGGTAATCAAACTCCACATCACTGGACCATGTTAGTAATGTTCAAAGGAATTTATGAAAACAATGCCTCATATTTTGACTTATTTAGCTTGCTATATGTCATCTAAAATGGGAAAAGTGATTTTTTTGATCTGTTGATATTGATGGTCTACTTACGCGGTCTTGCCTTCATTCCCTTTCCCAGGCAGTTTGTTCCTTTGTTTGAAGGCTTGACACAGTCTCTCAGATGGCAGACATACTTTATTGATCTCACACTGTACTACAGTTACTTTATGGAAAAGAAGAGAGTACAGTAAATTCCACTTCTATTCTTCATTAAAGCAAGATCCTCACTCAATATTTTTAACTGGGAAACAGTGTTTAGCTAAGCTGGCTAACCTTCTATGGTCTTGTAATTACAATTATTTAAATAAGATTACTCTTAAATGAACTAAAACTCTTATTCAGCTTATTATAATGGATGATGTAGAACTACTCTAGAAAAGGGTTTAAAACAATATTCTTTATAAATAGGGTCAATCAACAGAAAAAAAAATGATAGGACCTTCTGGGTTTCAGAGAATATGGGATGGGCTAAGAAGAATAAAAAGTGTTAGCAAGGATGTGAAGAACATAGTACCAGATAGCACATGTGGTGGGCATATCCAAGGATTTTTCCTTTGTGGTCTAAAGCAGCTGAACATGTTAGACATCTCACAGATCATGATATTAATTGCACTCAGGATATTTGGATCTTAACTCTTGCTTCTAAACTGTTACCTATTGCCAATATGGTCATCAAGATGATATTTTCTTTTCTTATTGAGACTAATTGATTCATGTGGATATGGAAAACATGACAAATAATTATGATTTCTTACACCTTGCTTTGGTGGATATTTTTCAGCATGGAGGTGGAGTGGTGAGGGCAGGGCAGGGAGAGTATGGATATATATGACTTTGTCTAATATCTGTAAGCAGACAACTACCTATATATCATTAATGTCAATTATCTCAATCAACAGCAGGTATACACAATTATGAAAACTGAATACCAAATACATAAAAAATAAAACCAATGCCTTTGATAAGGCCAGTGAAAACTGTACCAGACAGAAGGCATTGAGTCACGGCTGTACAATTAATGTGTTAATAGCATGACAGGAAGCATACATGCCTTTGGTGTAGAAGGCTGTGGGTTCTACTCCCACATCATGTAGATGGATTGCTGACACTCCTGAGTGTGTTGTCCTTTGGATGAGATGTTAAACTGACGCCACATCCATCTGTTCATTTGGGGAGTCATTGCACTACCCCTGTGTGTTGCCCTCTCTGGTAAGGTCAGACCATACAACTGTCTTGTTTGAAGTAACAATCAGACTTGATATCTCCACAGGAGCAAAAAAAACTGAAAAAGTACTCCAAAGCAAACTACTAGGCAATGGTATAAAAAGTTTCAACCCCCCCCCCCCCGCTAACACATCCAACAAAGACTCTTATGCAGAGGAGTGCAAAAATGCCCTGTATAACCACCTAAAGAAGTGTATAGACTTGGCTGTACATGACTGTATCAAAACCAGGTCCTCTCAAATAAAACAGGCCACCATGGTGGACCTCAAGTATAAATAGGTTATATAACAAATTGGAAGAAAATGATGTCTAAAAACAAGACGGAACTTACTCAGCAGAATAACACTCTACACAGCTTCAACAAGCAAATGTTTCTGTTTTTCCAATATAAACAAATCAATTATCTTGTAAAGTCCTCTAAAGCTAGTTATGAAGCTAAATTAGCATCCTTAGCTAAGAATGATCACAAGGCATGATTTTGCTACTTTCAAAATCTAAAAGGGAATGTCTAACTATGTCCCAGACTTATAGTAGATGGTACCTCTCATACTGAACCTGAGAAAATTGCCAACTTGCTAGCTGACAGATTTGGTACAAACGTCACCCCTATGTCCCCAAGAGCCATACCCAAAGCATACCTGACACCAGTTCTCCACATAGTATCTCCCAATAGCAGGTCATATCCAAGCTCTCCAAGGCCAAAAACATGGCCTCTGTGAGACAAGATAACATCTAAGGCTGCTTACTAAACAATCTAAAACAAGACATAGTAAAACCACTTGGCACTCGCTTTAACTTGACCCTGAGCACTGGCTTTGTTCCAGCAAAGTGGAGAACAACAACAGTAATCCCCTTGCACAAAGGGTGTCCATCAGCTGACCCTGGGAACTATAGACCCATAAGCCTAACCAGCCTTATTTGCAAGGACATGGAAAGAATCATCATGGACCATATCATAAAGGACATAGGTCACCTTCAATCTTTTGACCCAACCAGGTTTGGGTTTGTTACATAGTGATCCTGGTGGACACCTTCAGGAATACCATCAAAGCCCTGGATGAAGGCAAAAGAGTACATACTGCCTATCTTGACTTAGCCAAGGCTTTTGACACAATCCCTTATTCAGGTATCATTGACAAACGCTCACAGCTGGGGATTAACCAATATGTCACTAGACGGGCAGCCAACTGGCTCACTGACAGAATGCTTATTGTCAAAGCTAGGGAGTCCACCTACCAGTAGATCAGCTGCCAGTGGCATATCACAAGGATTTGTGCTGGGCCCTCTGTTGTTTCTAATCGATTTCTCAGACGTCTAGGCAAAAGTAGATGGCCTGCGGTTTACCAAGTTCACTGATGATTGCAAACTGGGCACAATCACGGAGTCACCAAACAATGTTAATATATTAGTAAAGGAGCTAACACAGACAAATGTTTGATGTCAAAGCCACAGACTAAAACTATATGCAAAAAAGTGCCTTATTATCCCTTTGGCAAATTACAATATTGACAGCACCTCCATAAGCTCAAACCCAGTGGTGCGAGATTTGGGAACACAGGTTGATAGCAATCTAAACTTCAATCACAATGTGTCCAAAGTGGTAAGGAAAGCCTTCTATGTTATGCATCTCAATAGTAAGGGGGTCACATCCAAGACTAAGGATGTTATAACTCCTCTGTACTTGACCCTCGTCAGACCACTAATGGAGTACAATGTTCCCTTTTGCATGCACCTTACCAGACACCTGCAGCAGCTGGAGAGACCACAGAGGTTTCTCATCAAGAAAATTCAGGGCCTCTAAAACATGACCTACATGGAAAATACTGAAAGCCTTATCATTGTACTATGTATCCTCGTGCCTGACCTACAGAGCAGTCTCTGACCCCACCCTAAAGGAAATGCTGCACATCTGCAAATTTAATGGACAAAAGTCACTCACTCCAGGGATCTCATCCTAGCCTGTAACATTAACAGAACATGCTAGAGAGACATATATATCTCTGAGAGATTGCTGCTCATATGGAATAAACTCCCAGTTCATGTGACATGAAACAGAGCTCTTCAATGACCGTATTCAACACAACCTACACAATTGGATAAAAATTCACCCCAGGAGTGGCATGTAGGTCATTCAAGGACAGGGGCAATCAGCGCTGACCATAGACTTGCTCTGCGAATAATAACCATCTAACCAATATCAATTAGGGAACATGGATATAACATGCCTAGGTCATTAGCCTAGTAACCCTCCTATGAACCTATTAGAATCTCTTAAAGAGAAAATCACAGTGCTTCTACCTTACACAAAGTCAGGTTGGAAAATATGGTTATTGTTAGATTCAGATGCTTGAAAGAAGCCTTATCCAAATCTTTGGCTAGAGGAGGCAAAACAAAGATAACAGTTGTTTTGGAAAGAGCAAAACTGACTAGGGAAATAATTATGTCAATGAAATTAGTTGAAGGGGTGACAAGCAAGGCAACAAACACATTCTTTGCATACTTTAAGAGACTGTCAGAACATAACCAAACATGATTTAGTATCTCTTCTAGGAAGTTGGCAGCTGGCTTTGAATAAACTTTTTAATGGCAGAATGAAAGGATATATATATATATATATCTTGGTCAGGACTAAGAAATTGGAACATGCATGGAGTTGGGAGGAATGAAAATGCACATATGAAGTCATCTGTCACAAATGGGTTGAGAGGAAGTGCTTGATTTCTGTTTCCTAAAACAGAATTAACTTGATATTACAGAGTGACTACTTCTGCAGTATTTTCTTTTTTCCATTCAACTTCAGATTAATGGACATCCAGGGATCTCTGTGATTTTTTTCTTATCCTGAAGGCTTTTGTACAGTAAAGAGGGTATTTCTAAGGTATTCACAAAATTGATAGTGGGAGATGTGACTAAGGGATCCAGTTGACTGAAAAGCAAATCATAATTAAAAAAGTAAATCATCTAAAAATAACTACTCTTTATATTGTAATGAATGGGGGAGTATCTTTGTGTTTTGTTAGATCACTGAAATAGAATATATAATCATTGAACGTCAGGGTGAGATGTATATCATACATGTTTTATTTGAGGTTTTGGTAAGGATATAGTCTAGGAATGAGTGATTAATGGAGGCAAAAATTAAGCCTAAGCTGCAAATGGTTAAATCAGTTAAATGTTCCTTAACATCTTGTCTGAGAGAGCTTTGTTAGATAACAATAAACTCAGCAAGATTTTGAGTATTACTTTTATTAATGTTGAAAAGAAAGATGCCTTGGAGCAGAGACTCAGTGAGGTAGATGGAGGTTGGATACAGTTGTGCAATAACCCTAGGCAGCTTTGTAGTATGTAAATGGTGAGGTTGGCTACCAGCCAGTTAGGACTGAATTTATCAGCAGTGGATAAAGTAGCTGGAAGGCTGCAATCAAGCTGATCTTTGAACAGTAGCATAAACCTATCACTAGTGCAAAGACGGGGTGGTCTGTAAAAACAGACTTACAGTGCAGAAAGGGATTCTGGGAAGAAATTGCATTCTGGGAGTTATGAGTCAAACTTAGGGTTAATTTTGCCAATATTTAGGAGACCAAATTTTAATCCACATTTGACAAAGGAAGAAAAATATAAGGATGATTAATAGGTAACAGCAGGGGTAGTTGGGAATGGTAGTGAGGGGGGTGTTGGGGTTAAGGTTAATATCACCAGAAGGAGGAGTTTATAACATAATAAGGGCAAGAGTGTATTGATGACACAGGTGTCCCTGGTGGTTTCTGTACTTCAGTAGAAGTTGGAGTGTTGGTTGTAGAAGGAGATGTGTGACAGAATGGAAAAGAAGAGATGGAGAGATAGAGAACGGACAGACAGAGAGATGGAGAGATGGAGAGATGGATATAAGAGAGATGGAAAGCTGGAGAGATGGACAGACAGAGAAATGGAGAGATGGACAGACAGAGAGATGGCGAGATGGAGAGACAGAGAGATGGAGAGGTGGAGAGGTAGACAGATGAGAGATGGAAAGATGGAAAGAAGGAGAGATGGAGAGATGGAGAGATGAGTGGGTGACTGAAAACATAACACACAAGCATTGGGAGGGGGGTTAGGAAAATGCAGGAGGAGACTAGCCGTAACTGAGTATTGAGAAAATGGATCTAAACTCTAGGTTGCAAATAAAGTGGAAAGATTTAGGAAAGGAGACAAAGCACGTTACACAAAAAAGATAAAGGGAGTTCAGGGGAGGAGGAGGAGGATGGCACAGGCAGGAGCCAAGAGACACAGATGTGTGCAAATGGAGAATAAAACTTAGGTTTATGTATGAAGAGGAACAAAGCAGTAAATGGTAATTAGAAGAAAGGAGCTAGGAGCTTTTATTGCAATGATGGATAGTGGAATTGGTATTTAATGTCACGTAGTACAACTACATTACACTGAATCCACTTTCAGTGAACTTGAAACTAACGTTTGATCTTCTATGTGTAACCACACTGCAGTAAATGGACACATGCTGTCACATTCACATATCATGGAACAGAAATAGGAAAGATGTAAGAGTATTTCCTGCACCAGGAATAATGGAAAAGAAGTTACTAGGCATAAGACAAAGAGATCTTGGTAGCCATCAAAGGAAATGAAGGAAACAAAATTAGGAGAAAGTGAGAATTGTCTTTGCTTAGGGAAGGCTCAAGAAAGAAAAGATGTGAGAAGTCAGAGGGAGAAACCTTTATAGTAACGAACTGCAGATAGAGAAATTGGTATCATAAAAGAAAGCAAGGAGATTTTGCTGCCATCGAAGGCAGGAGTTAGGCAGACAGGCATTTGCTGTCATTAATGGTTGACCAAAGGAGTAACAACATTAAGGGTACGGAAGTTTATGCTGCCACCAAAGGCGGATGGAAGGAGAGACAGAAGGAAGAGAAAGGATAGGGATTGTGATTCTCTTTTTTCTCATGTACGATTAATGGAAGAACAGGTAGAAGGAGATAGTGGACACGTCATGGATATGAAAAAAGTGTAAGTGAAGTAGAATAGCTCATGTGGTAGGGTGATCTTTTTTAATGGAACAAAGAATAAAGGGGTAAGCCAGGCAATATATTCTGATAAGAAGGGTTTGGGAGACGAAAATAAAAGATAAGAATCAGACAATTGTTCCACAATGGCATTGGAGTGGACAGACTGTTTTAAGTTTAAGTGAATAAAACAAAAAAAGCAAGTGATGAAGCTGAAATAAATCCGAGCAGGATAAACAGAAACACAGGTTTAATAAGCGCTTTCAGTGAGGTCAATGCCTCTCCTTCTTCAGACAAAGTAAATTTGAAAACAACGCCTTTATACCAGAGTGCATATTCAATTATTCAATCAAATAATTACTTGTGTTAAAGGAGCACTACTAATAAAACCAACCATTTACAAAATACATACAAAAACCTAAACATACACCAATACGCGGTTTACGAAAATTCTTTACAGCATAAGAAATATTGCATATCATATTACCAATGTAATACTATTAATAAATAAAACTTACTTTAACAAAGTTACTTACTTGGTGTGAGTTAAAATGCCCATCTTATACACTAACAGACTTGTTTTTGTACTGTGGCTTTTACTTACTCTATATATGTCTTATCGCTTATTCGTTTTAAACCATGTCATATTTATATATAAAAACCAGATCCTATCAAACCTATGCTAAAGCTGCCCATTAAGTCGAAACCCTAACTGACACAGAATTTCACAAATCGACTATCAATAACATATAATATATATATATATATATATATATATATATATATATATATATATATATATATATATATATATACGTTCTACGTATATTTTAAAATTAAATTTATGCTCATGACATCTAATATTTAAAAACATTAACAATTCTATTATCACATATCAACAACTTTTTGTCTAGTTTCACAACTTTAACTAAGTATGAATGTACACTATTCTCCAGCTTATGTGTAATAATTTTACTTAATAAACAATCATTGCACTCTATATTTTCTATTTCCACCATAAGGTGTGTCTATTAAGCTAACCCAAGTTTAAGCACTATTCCATTAGCAACGTAACGCTATTAATTTCAAAATACTTTTTATTGACACATATTCGTTCAACCATGGTGGAATATGGGCTGTTGTCCTAATCTGCCACATAATTTCATTTACCTCAAGCTTTAATTGCCATGGACCACCTCTTAAATCATTTTGCTGTTGTTGAAGTATTGTGAATTGAAATCTTATTAAACCTGGGTTTTTATTTATCCTGCTCGGATTTATTTCAGCTGCGTCACTTGCTTTTTTTGTTTTAAACATTTTTTATTTTTGGTTTTGGTGTATTAAGTTTAAGTGAAGCTAATGATGGGTAAGTGGGGGAACCCGAAGGCAAGGACATGACTGAGTGAAGGCAGGGACATACAAGTAGCAAGGACAGAAGGTGTAGAAGACGTCTTTCTGCCACCAACATTATTAGGAGTTACTCAGAGGAGAGGAAAGAAGTATAGAGGTTATCAAGATATGTAAGAGCTGAGATAAGAAAGATGGATAAGGAATTAAGTCTTGTTGCTGCTCAGAGTTGTGAGAATATAAAGAATGGCAATGAGACTCGGCCTAGACATGCCCTTGTTTCCACATTGTTAAGCAGATGAACATGTGTGTGTGTGTGTGTGTGTGTGTGTGTGTGTGTGTGTGTGTACACATGCATACATATATGATTATATATCAATAGATCTAGTCCATGTAATTGAATTACCAAAACTTTGAACCTTTTAATGTCGAGACGAAATCATCGGGAGCTTATATGAGCGAAACTGCACAATAACGAAAGTTGAAATGTTGAAGCACCTTTTGCGCATGTCAGAAAGCACTCTTATGAATTCCATACTTTAAATAAAGAAAACAAATGGAATGGAGGACACTGTACAGTGAGGCTTGGGAAATTTACCCCTTTCCCCACTGTAATTACACACACACACACGAAAAAGCATCTTCCAAATGACTAAAAACACATTAAACCAACTGATATAAAGTGTTATGTTTTAGACAGCATTTTTTTTCCATGCAAGCATTTAAATTGTAACAATTATAATACAGAGGAGACTATTCCGTCAAAGTAAATGTGGCTTGCTTACAGTGAATATGCCAAAGCAAGGTTAATTTTTCAACTACAATGAAAACATGCATGCTTTTGCTTAAAATACTTCTGGACACTTACAGTTTGTTCAGCTTTGTGTCTGTTAGTGCATTTTTAAGCTCTATCTGTAAAATACAATATTTGTTATGGTTCATAAGCATAGTATTGACCAGATCTAGAGTATTTCTTTTAGTTAGGTTCCAACCAGAGCCTGTCATTGCCTCAAAACTTCTTGTGTATGAGACACAGGCATGTCAGACAGCATGAGCTTTTTTAACTTTCTTTTAACAGCAATTATCCAAGTTATTTGCATGTGCTCTTACTGGATCATACTATGCTCACCACTATCAGTTTTTACTGTCATATATGAAAACAGCATTTCTGACATGTATTGTGTGTGTGTGTGTGTGTATGTGTACATATATATATATATATATATATAGAGAGAGAGAGAGAGCGAGAGAGATATTTGTATAATGTATACTAAAACAGCTATAATTATGAGTAACATGCTTACTCTATTAACCATTAAGTAGAACCAGATCAGTCATTTCTTTGCTGACAAGACAGAAGTCACTTCTAAGTAAACTGTAAGAATGTAAGAATATAATAACATGTCTTGCAGCCTTTCTGAAAAATTCTGGTGTTGCTGCTCTTTGATTGTTTAGGGAATCACTGCACTTCTTCAACTTATGCCAAGTGGCTAACCTGAAAGCTATAAACTGCAGCCTTGGCTTCAGTTATGGGTTGAATCAGGAAAGAAGGCAATGTTTCAGTGCTCTTCCTGGACAGACTAGGGGCCTGATTCCAAAAAAACTTACTGTCAGTGTAAGTGCCATTTACACTGAGAGTAGGCTGAGAGCAGATGTTTTGGAATCTGGTGTCTATTTTAAGCTTGTTTATAGCTACCCCTTTCAGGAAAGTAAGACAATTTCACTGAGAGCAAGTTGTTTGGAGTTAGGCTAGACTAGCACTGACAACAACTCTTCTGGAGTCTGGCCTCAGGTTTATAATTACATGTATTGGTCAAAGTCTAAATTGTTATCTGCTACTGTTCAGTGATACAGTGGCACAGCTTTCATGACTTAACCATTTATTTTTCTACCTTAACTTGTATCTTTTTGCCAAGTCTCAAAATGTTACATTTTTTGGCATTAAAATGGTGTATTTGCTATTGTACTGATTATGAGTTCCTTAGGGAAGTCTAAAAGAACTTAGACAGCTATTATTGAAGAAATTGGGTACCAGATTTGTAGTTTTCACAATATTTTTAACATGAACCCACTTCCCATTTTGTGACTAGAAACAGTAGTAAAAAAAAGAAGTGACTCTACTAGACATCCCTGTCAAACAACACTAGTAACCTCCAGTGGGACAGGCAGGTAACACATCTGCCCCTCAGTTATATCCTGTTGTTTAACCAGTGTTTTATCAATTGAACTGCATATGTATTGACACTTAATACATTTAGTAGGTTAAATCTTTCCTTATGCAGAACAATAAGGAATATCTTAGCAGGATGTGTCCTTCATCAAGTGCTGGTGTAACAATTCCATAAAGTTCCATTCTGTAACAGAAGTAGGTCCCCTGTGATGTTTTAGTTACCCTCTAGTTTTTTTTTTTTCTAGATATTTTTTATGATTTTCTTCACTAATTAAGCTAAGTGGTCTAAAACAGCATAGTTTTGATGTGATTCCATACTACAACCAGCATTTTGTAAAATGATCTTAGTGTTGCCTGTTGCCATAGATCAGAGATGTGTCCACATGCTAGCATTTTTAACATGCTTGATAGATGCTTAGTTCTTGATTGTGTAGAGGAAACCAAAAGCTATGCTGTTTTGTTTAATGTATTTTGGATTTTAAGTTTTATAGCCCATGTATTTATAGCACGCAGCCATACATTTTTACATATTATAAAGTTTGTGTAAAATATTTCTGCAAGTTAATCACTGTGTCCTGCAGCCAGATGATCAATGTTTATTGATAGCCTGTTACATTCATGATTTATTTTTCAGTTTTTTGATGTAATTAAAGAATATTTTATTACTGTTTTCAACATACGAAATCATATTGAGTTAATAGCTATGTACGGATGATTAAAGTTGTTTTGTACTTTATTTGATATACATTTTCAAAGACAGCTAAAAACACATATCAAGTTACATTATAAAAGCAAATGATTTGATGATGCAGATTAACAAATTTGCTGCAGGTTAACAATTTTTTATTTTTTTTTTTCTAGATATTTTTATGATATTCTTCACTAATTAAACTAAGTGGACTAAAACAAATAGATGTTGCATGTTTCTCAGCACTCACACATCAATAACCATCATTAATTATTTCAGTGCAATGATATTATTCTTTGTGATTAATCTCTTTTTGCCTTTTGTATATATTGCATATTTATATATTTTCTATATTTACTAAGATCACTGTATATCTACCGTATCTGTGCTGTTTTTGCCTATTGTCCTAGGTCATGCCTTAACAAAGGTCTTTAGACCAGCCCATCTGCTTGACTAACAAAACAAATAAAATAAATTAACTTATTTTTACAACTATTGTAATTTTTGAAAGCTAAATAACGACTCTTGTAAATCTGTTTAGCTCCACCAAAGGTGTTTTATTAGGTACAACAAATAGGCATTGTTGAGTCCAGAAGTTAAGAATCTCCATAAATTCATTTAAAGTTAACTGAACAGATTATTGAGAACAGCATCTCAGTTTCTCTTTATAAAAACGTAATTTATTACATTGCAGTTTTCCTTACTAGGTCTAGAAAGGATAAATTATTTCAGATTGACTCTGACATTATTCCAAGATTAAAGATAATGGCATGACCTTTACTCATTACATAGGTAAAATCATGGCTGAGCAGAAAGATTCTAGCTTTCTTGATATGATACATAAGATACTGGCATCTCATTTGTATTTCCTGCTTGCTCCAAATTGTTTTGAGTAATATTGCTAAAAATGTTTGAGCATATTTATTTGGAGTTGAACAGTTTACCCAGTCATTATCTGGGTTAAGTTCCCCATGAAGATTGTACTCATCTGATTTTTTATATCCTACAGTCTGTTCAGGAAATTCTCAAACAATGCATGGATACAGACTGTGTCCTACTTACTTTTATAAAATTCAGTAATGCTGGTGTTTATTATCAAGTTAGGATTTTCTATTCCTGAGTTGTTATCTTGGCTTGTTGCTTTTAGATACTGTTTTACAAACCCTACCAAAGCTGTCCCATTAGACTACTGTTTTATTTGTTTGGGCCTCTTTTACCTGATAATCATTTAAGAATTCACTGTGACTCTAATAATTTCCTAACTGGATGTGAAATGAATCACTGGTACTGTCTGAAACTGCTGTTTTTTTTTTTTTTTGCATGAATTTTGTGAATTGTCACAGTTCTGATGACATGATTACAAAACTGGTAAGAAGTTTTACAACACACACACAGTTTTAGTATGTAAGAAGTATGTTGTCCATTTATTTTTTTTTCATTGAGCTTCATGAAGTAGAGCTGGCCCAATGTTTTTGAACTTTAAACAACTGCTTTTAAATATTTATAAAGGTTTTTTACTTAATAATATTAGAAAAAGTTCATTAAAAATATGCATCATCACATGTATGCAAAATCCCATTACAAAATGGAATTAAATTAGTGCATTCAGTATGTGTATGCAGCTGAGCCAGTAACATTACACTTATATCTCTACAGCTTATCCATGTCTTGAGACATATCAAATAAATTAAACAACTCCACATGAGAAAGATTTCTGTCTGTCACTAACAGATTTATCAGGCACAGAAATGTAAATAAATTCTTTCTAGTGATTAATGAGAACATAAAGAAGTATACCGACATTGCAGCAAATGGAATGGTACGACAGAGTTATTATTAAGGTGTCACAAGCAGCCATAAACTACACTGCCATAAACAGGGAATCCAGTGCCTGGCAGCTTTGCATGAAATGTGTAGACAGCCTGATTGTTTTCCATCTAACAGCTGAACCTCTCTCCTTGGGGAGCAGAGTTATAGCAAACCCATCTTATATACCTCAGTTTCTCAGCCTGGCGCCCTATTCATTCCAAAGTTGAGTACCAAACAATAGGTTTTTCTGAAGATAACAAAAAAAAATCATTTATAAACAATAAAAAATCACTCTGAGGTGTAACTACTACAGTTACTAAGACAAACAGCTACTTAATGCAAGTACAAATGCACTGCTGAAGTTACAATATCACCCACAGCGTCTTATTCAAATGCTAGTACTGCACTCACCGACTACACCATCTAACTATTGCCATTTGTCATGCACTAGTTTCAGCTCAGCTGGGGAATGCAGATACAAAGAAGAAACAATCCACCCCATTGTGCTTTGTTAGACATGAGCAAATTCTAAATGAGAACAACATTCAATAAGAAATACTTCAGAAGATTAAAATTGATACTAAAAGCCGTGTTGTTGTAGTTTAAGCTATAAATCAGCTTGCCGTTCTTGTTCTAGTCTACTGCTTTGGTATGACTGTCTTCCATTTAAAAATGCAGGATACACCCAACAGGAAAAATAGAAAATGACTTCATGCTTATCAACTATATATACAAATCAGTGTTTGGCAAGATTCCATATTCTTGGTCTGAGGCGTCTCTCTTTTATGGGTGTAATAGTTATTAGTGAATGCTGATAGGGGGAACGTTTTTTGGCTGCTTTCCTGTCTTCTGGCAGCTCTTTCTGTGAGATCATGGTACAAGCGGGTCCTGGAGATTTGGCCCTTTCCCACTGTAGTGCAGTCTCTGAAATGATATATAATAAAAAGGGGAGGGGTGGAGTGGGGTTTGCTCTTCTGCAATAAACACTGTTTCCTTTTTTTTTTTCTTTCTGCTCTTTCATTCTTTGAATATAATGGTCTTTTCAGATCAATGCTTCTTTTCAACACACTTTTGAGCATTTGCCTTAGCTGAGACACTTACAGATATGTATATAGATGAATAGACAGATAGATATAGGTCTACAGGTGTCATAATGTATAAATTAGGGAACATGATCTCTATGCCCATACAATTATCTCAAGTAGTTTCCTTCACAATATCAAGGACAACCTAACTCATAACATATTGATTAAACAGATTCCTAGAAATAGAATACTTTCTTATTTTCTAAAGTCAAACGTCACTGTGCTGATACAAAAGGATGGAATGATATTAAGTAAAAAAAAAAATTTATAGAGCCATCAACTTTTCCAATATTCTCCATAAAATTCATAAAATTATAGAATGGGCCCTAATGGACCTCATAATAAAAAACACACTTGACATTCTACAGAGAGATATGTAACAGCATTAGTCTGTAAAGGACCGATTTTACCAAATCAGTCTGATGATATTTTTATAAAAAAATAACAGCTATAGTCATCAAAGGTCTTATTATGCATACTGCATATCTTGACCTTGCCAAGGCTTCAGTTTCATCTTCAAGTGTATTATAAACAGTTAACTCAATGGCAATGGTTACCCAGTCAAATTAATAGAAATAACCTAAAAGAAGAAGAAAACAGGTGAACAACTGATTGAGCTAAAGAATAAGGAAGATGATCTTTGAATGCCAATAAAAAAAAAAAAACAACACTGAAGTACCGAGTGCCATCCAATTGGGAGCATTACAACTTAGTCTTTTCTTTACAGGTATAAAAGCAGAGAACGGATTACACAAAGCAGCTGATACACGAAGACCTGGATTTAATCTTCCAATCTAATCCACCAACGGTTTTGGCTGGGGATCTGAACGCTAAACTCCCTAACTGGAACAGCAATACCACTAACTCAAAAGGAAAATCTCTAGCAGGTTTCTTGGACACCAAACAAGTGGTGGTCCTCGGCCCTAACGAACCAACTCACTAGCACCCTCATGGCCACCGCCTGGACATTCTGGACATTGCTCTATTAAAAAACGTGGCCCATACTCCCACCATCTACACCGTCAGTGATTTAAGCTCTGATCACAACCCAGTTATACTTTCCCTAGACAGTCCAGGAACAATCCCACACACTGTCAATCCAAATACAATGGAAAAAGTCTGCTGGCCAGCTTTCACAGACATCCTGCAGTCCAGCCTGCCTCCCTTGCCTATCATTCTTACTCCAACCTACCTGGACAAAGCAACAAGCTCCCTCACTAACTGCATCCAAAGAGCTATTTCCGATGCATCCAGGAAACTCCCGAATCAGGGGAATCATTACTCCCTTCAGATACCACCCTGGCTGAAGGAAAAGATCAGGGAAAAGAACCGAACTCACAGAAAATGGCAAAAATTCCGCAACCCACAGGACCGCACTAAAACAAACCACTTAATAATGGAAATCCAAAAAGCACTAGCAGCTGTCAAAAATCACAGATGGACCTTAACCATAATGGAGATGGAAAACCACCCAAGTGTCAAATTGAAAATTGCAAAAACACTGAGACAAAAAACGGCCCCAGTGCCTGACATCCATTGACTAAACGGGCTAGTCTTCACAGGACAGGACAAGGCTGAAGCCATAGCGCAATGCCTTGAACTACAGTGCTCACCAGATTTCCACGAGGCAGATCTGGATCACAATGAGGAAGTCCAGAAATGCACAGAAAAATACCTGTGCAAGCAACACTGCGAAAGTATAAAAGCTGCCAAACCAAGCGAAATCAGGAAAATACTTCAGAAAGCTAATGCCAAGAAGGCAGCGGGTCCAGACAATATTCCAAGCAAGGCTCTGAGATATCTACCAAACAAGGCCGTAGTCGCAATCACCAACATTGCCAATGCTACAATGAGACTTGGCTAGTTCCCAAAATGCTGGAAAAAGGCAAATGCGGTGGCATTACTCAAACCCGGCAAGGATCGAGCCTTCCCACAGAATTATAGACCCATCAATCTTCTCAGCACCCTGGCGAAAGTGCCAGAAAAAGTTATACAACAACGACTGCAAAAATATGCCTCACTAAAGGAGGTGATGAACAATGAGCAGCATGGCTTGAGAGAGAATTATTCCACTACGCATCAGCTACTGAGAGTCGTGGAAACATCACCGAGGGATACAACACAAACAGGGCAACAGGAGCCATTTTCCTAGATGTCTCCAAGGCTTTAAATAAGGTGTGGCACGAGGGCCTCATATACAGATTGATCACCAAAAAATTCCTCTCCTACTTGATCCAACTGGTTTCTTCTTATATTCAAGGAAGAACCTTTAGGGTAAAAACGAATGGAGTCCTATCAAAGGAAAAGGAAATCAAAGCTGAGGTTCCAGTCTATCACTGCTGCTGTTTAACATCTACGTTAGTGATATTCCAAATGCAGGAGGTACCAGGCTGGCTCAATATGCAGATGATTCTGCAATACTATACAAATCCACCTAACCCTGGCTAATCTCCAAAAGACTCCAATAGGCTGCGGATGCTCTAGAAAGCTAGTTTTGCACCTGGCGTATAAAGATTAACCCTGAAAAAAGCACGCCTATATGGCTAAGTAGACGCTTCATATACCCTGAGGACATGATCACAATGTTCAACAAAGCCATACCTTGGAATGAATCTGTAAATTGGAGTCACAATGGACAAGCGCCTGTCCTGGAAAACACATATAGAAACAAATATGGTGAAAGCAAGGAAAACCTAAAATCAGCTTTACCCACTATTGAACAGGAAAAGTACCCTGAGCATTAAAAACAAATTGTTCCTATACAGGACTACAGTCAGAGCACAGATGCTCTATGCATCACCAGCATGGGGATATGCAACCTCCAGCCATACTGAAACCCTCCAGAGACTGCAAAATAAAATCCTTAGACTCACCTTAGATGCCCCCCTGATATATAACCAACCTACAGCTGCACAGAGATACTCACTCACCAACCATAAAACAACTTATTCAAGATCCAGCAGCCAATCTAATCACAAAGCTGGAAAACCATCTGCAGAGTGACATCAAGTCAATGATGAACTACAATGAATCACACTAAAGAAAGCATAAAAGACCCAGAGCAAGCCTGGACAACTAACTTTCTATTAAAACTCCCACCTACGATACAGTTCTGATCAACCTTAGATAAATACAACAATTCTGTCAAAACAAATCTAGGAGGATTAAAATCACAGAGATAAAGGAGAGAGAGAGGCTACGCCTCGGGCCTCCATTGGAGCAGAAGTTAAAGAAGGAGGTTAAGAAAGTATGCAGACAACTGCAAATCTAGGAATATTGTCACTGTGACATATTATATAAAAGCTCTACAGAATGGACAGGACAAAATGCATACCTTATGCAACCATAATGACCACCACTCTAATGCTAATGAATGCAGCATTGTTAATTTTGATGGAAAAACAATGATATGCAGTTTGATAACTGTTTTGTATTAGTAGTAAACTTGACATTGACACTGAAAGATCAGAAGGCCGTGATTTCTATTCCTGCCCAGAAAAGAATAGGGTAAGTTCCCCAATGCCCTGACCAAATTTCCCCTAGTAGTATAAATACCACCTCAGGTTTCCCCTGAAAAGAGGTCACTAGGCTAGTGGAAGTAACCTGAAGAATAAATGATAAATAAAAAGATAAATAAATGAATAAATACCAATACTAATGATGAACTGCTTCAACAGGATTTAGAGACAATGAGCCATATTCCAAACGACTTGCTTTCAATGTAACTGACCATTTTCACTGAGAGCAGGCTGACAGCAGGTCTTATGGAATCTGGCAGCCAGTGTAAGCCTATTTTTCCATAGACCTTACTCTGAAAATAATTCACTTACACTGAGGTCAATTTTTAGGAACCAGGGCAGACTTACACTGAGGGCAACTCTTTTGGAATCTGGCCCATTGTGTACAGTACACAAAGCATATGTTCATGAACTAAGAACATACACATAGTTTTGGTAATTCAAAGGCCAAAGCTACTCAAGCAGCATCTTTATGATATACAAGACATGAAAAGCAGAAGATAAGTTAACACATGCATATGAATAACTAAACAGGGTTGTGGGACCCACAGCAGGTGTTGTTAAATATTATTCAACACACATTTTACTACAACATGTGTAAATGTTGCCTTTTTCAAAGATTTAAAAAAAAACTCTATATCATTCCATTAAATACACATTTCAGACAAGTCATTGGCCTTAGAAGATCCAGTCAAAATGTATAAACAGTATAACAAGCACACCCCATTATTAAGTGAACTAACTTCCTTTTTATTACAAAAATCTAGGAACTGCTCATTTAAACTTGGCAGATCACATGTCGTCAAAATGCTACTTAGATTCAAGAAAATAAAGGCCATTGTATATGTCTCTAGGTTCATCTTCTAAAACATTCATCGCCAAAAACACCTTAAAACGTTTAAGCACTTTTAAGTTCTAAGCATTTAGTAGACCTCTTTTTGTTTAATAATTTTCTTCAATAGTGATGTCCTCTTTCACATTTCATGCCTATAATATCTGTAATTTTGGCATCTGTGGTAATCATAGCTTTGGACTCACTTAAATGGCTGAATTCCCATATCTTCTCGCTACCTTCAATTTATTACTGCCCAGAACATAATCTAAACATGATCTCACTATTTATGATTTCTAAATGTTATGGATCTTTTTACTTTACACTGTAGAATGTAAATACCGATTCCTGTACTTTCTGTTTGTTGAATGCAATGTTATTCAATGTTATGTTACTTATAATGTTATTTTTTAAAGCTTTTCTCCCCAGGACTCCACTCAGTCAGACTTTCCTAATAATCAAAGGTCAATAAATAAACGATAAATAAATAAATAAATACATAAATTGTGTTCTGCATTGAAGATTAGTTGCAAATTTAGCTAGCTTATTTATTTATTTATTTATTATTTTACATTTGTTGACCGGGCTAGTCTAGCTGGATATATGTCCATTTTCAGTAGAGGCCCGGGGAGAAAAGCTCCACACAGTTTCAACAATGTTAACATAAACAACATAATAGAAAAAAAAAAACATATTTATACATTTTATACATTTACTAACAGGGAGTCTGTCACTTATGAGTACATAATAAGTAATGTATAATTTTAATAGGCTTAGAATAGTTAATAAGATGGTACATTTATGTGTTGCTAAAAAAGTATTAGTTCCAGGAAAGAAGTTAGTAAAAGTGGTGATATAGATAAAAGAGGAAGTTAATGAAAATATATGGAGGGGTTGTTAGGTAAAGTGTGTAGTAATGATATGAGTCAGTTTAAAAGATGTAGTAGTAGTATGGAGTGTGAGGAGAGGAAGCATGGTAGTATCTAGAAAAAAAAATAGAAATAAAGAAAAATGGATAAGATAAGTTAGTGAAAGAGTAGGTTCAGAGATGAGAAATTTTAGATGAGTAAGTCAACAGTAGATAGGTTGGTCAGTCTGGTTTAGAACATGGGCACATCCAGTGTGTTTTTAGGTGGAGTTTAAGCCTATTTTTAAATAGAGTAATTGAGGGAATTGTGGTCAGTTCAGATGGAAGTTGATTCCATGTTTTTCCAATGGAAACAGAAAATAGAGAGTCTCCTGCTCTATTGTTTGATTTGTTGATGTGTATAAGAGATTTTTGTGATGATCTTAGGGATTTAAGGTTAACATAGGGGTGGATAAGATTTGTTAGGATGGGTGTTCTTTCAGGTTGATACAGAATTTTGTGGATGATGGTAAGTTGATTATATTTCAGATGCTGCTGAAGTTCAAGCCATCCAAGGAGCTTAAGATTAATACAGTGATGAGTTCTGTAAGGGCTGCCTGTGGCAAATCTGGCTATGTTATTAAATGAGTTTTCAAGTTTTTTAAGGTTATTTTTGACAGATTGGTAAATATGGGTGAAGCATAAAGAAGGGTGGACATAAGGTGAGTGTGGGCAATGGTAATTCTAGTTGCAGGAGTAAGGAAAGATTTGATCCTAAAGAGAGCCTATTTTTATTTGTAGTTTTCAGAATGTTGTTGATATGGGCCTCAAAGTTTAGGTTATTATCTATGGTGATACCTAGCAGTTTGGTAGTTTGATCTTGGGTTATTAATACCCGCCACGAGATGATAGAGAGAAGTCTATAAGTGGAGATTTACTGGTAGGTGTGAAAAGGAGAAGTTTGGTTTTTTTGGGGTTTAGTAAGAGGCAGCGTTTTGTAAACCATAGTTCTACAGAGTTAAATGTGTCTTGAGATAGGGAGTGAAGATGAGATACAGATGATGCAGTGCATATTAGTGTAGAGTCATCTTCGTATTGGATGCATGTGGCTTGTGGAATTACTTGGTGTAGATCATTAATGAATATGGAGAACAGAAGAGGGCCCAGTATGGAGCCTTGAGGAACTCAATGTTAACTGGTAGTTGAGTAGAGAGTGTTTTTCCATAGCACCGCTTGATGTCTGTTATTTAAGTAGGAATGGAACCATTTAATGGCGAGTGTGTCTAGAGATAGAGATTTAAGAATGTTAATGAGAATAGTGTGATTTACCATGTCGAAAGCTTTGGATAGGTCTATGAAAAGAGCAGAGGAGAGCATGTTAAGGTTCCGGTTGTTATTTATGGTGTCAATAAATGAGAGGAGGGCAGTAGTAGTGCTATGGGAGGGTCGGAAGCCATGTTGGGTGTTGGAAAGTAAGTTGTTATGGAGAAGGTGGTCTAGCAATTGCCTATGTATACATCTTTCCATGATCTTAGATAGAGGGGATAGTAGGGCTATGGGACGATAGTTAGAGAATTCAGTGGAGTCTCCTCCTTTGTGAAGGGGAATAATGTGAGAGACTTTCTAGAGTTTAGGGATATATCCTTCCGTGATGGTTCTATTAATGAGGATGGAGATGGGGTATGCAATAGATTTGGCTGCTATCTGTAGATATTCAGATGGTAGTTGGTCAGCAGAAGGAGTACATGGTTTCAGTTTTTGGAGAAGGGTGAGAATAAATGATGTGGGGACAGGTTGGAAGAGAAAAGCTGGAGGTGTGTTATAGTTAGAGATGGATGTTATGTCGTGGGGAGAGTTGACAAGCAAGATCTTGAATTGCTTTGACAAAGAAAGTATTGAAGGTGTTTGCAGTTTGTTCGGGATTGTCTTTGTCAGTGCCTTGAGGGTTAGGTGTGAGTGATTGACTTGGGTGTAATAGTTGATTAATACTTGACCAGAATTTTTGGGGTTTATTGTGGTGGGTATGTTGATATTGTAAATAGTAGTTTTTTTTGTCAGTCACTATGGCTTTTTGTCTCATTTCTCAGTTGTTTAAAGTTTTGGATGTCAGTATGGTTTTAGTTAAGCGTGATTTATTCCAGCATTTATTTCTGAGATGGATTTTTGTTTGGTTTCCTAGTAAGCCATGGAGCAGCTTTAGTTCTAATTCTAATAGGCGGGGTAGGAGCATGACGGTTGAGTATGTCAAGAAAATTATTATTGAAGTAATCAACAGCTTCATCAAGGGAAGGTGTTTTAGTGGGGACCAATTACATGTTTTCAGTTCAGTAAGGAATAATTCTGAGTTAAAGTTTTTCTTGGTTCTAATGTCCCTATATATGGGTTGAAAGGGTGGGTTGGTCTTTAGTCGGATGATGTAGGTTAGGCATAATTCTGTGGTTGACTATTAATAAGTATCCAATCTAAGGTGCTTTCTTTTGGTATGTTTATTCAGTCTAGTAGGGGAGGTAATAGTTTGGGTGAATGGAGATTAATATGGTTTGTGGGGCATTTATTATTGCAAGAGTTCCAGTCTATATTAAAGTCACCTAGGATTATGGTTTCTTGAGGGAGGTTTAGAGATAACCAGGAAAGTATGTTTTCTATGGTAGTGATGTTGTTTCCTGGGGAACATAGATAGTAATAATATAGATAGATTTAGCTGGGTTTAGTTGAAATTTGGTAATAAGTATTTCAGCATTAGGGTCTTGGGGAGGTTTAAGTTTAAAGTTGGTTATTTCAAGACCAGATTTGAATAGTATGATGTTATAACCAGGTGGTAAAATTTCATTATCTTTTGTTGCTGGTTTCAGCCAGGTTTCTGTTAGACATATGATATCAAATGAGTAGAGTTCCAATAGAGCATGGAGTTGTGTTATTTTATTGTTAATGCTTCGTGTTAAGGTGAGCTATTAAGAATGAGTTTGGAGATTTTTTGAGTGGGTGAGAGTTAGAAGGGTTTGGGTTGTTGAGTAGTATGGTATTTGTGGTGATTGGGCCTGGATTTGGGTGAATGTCTCCGTCTTTTAAAGATTGGAGTATTGTTAGATATAATTTCTTTGTGAGTTTGCAAATAAGTGGTGGATATCTTTAGTTGTATCTAATGTGGACTGTTCTATGGTATTTAGGTGATAGATGCTTGGGTATGGAAGTGATGTTGAAGTGGTCAATGTGAGAAGTGTGTTGAATAGAGGTAGTACATTTAGTAGGATTTAATAGGTTTGTGTATATAGGGTGCTCATAGGAGGTTAATGAGTAGATGAGTGTTAGAGGAGGTAGAAGTATGAGTAAGAATAACATTTGTAAGTAGATTAAGGTGTACTGTTTGTTTAAAGTCATGGTATTGAAAAAAGAAAGAAAAAGTAAAAGACAAGAATGAAGATTAAGTTAATTGTTTTTTTATTTAGTTGTTTAAAAGTGTGAGAGTAGTGTGATGGAAGTGGGACTATGAGTGGTGTAAATTAGGGAGGGTGTGGTCTGTGAGGTATAAGGTTAGGACCCTGGGGTGGGAATTGGGAAGAAGATCTCCTGGAGTCAATCAGAAAAGCTACCGATTGGGCAGGAGTTCTGGGTAGTTCCAGGTGAGTGTAAAGTAGTTGTAGTAGTATAGTGTAAAGTAACAAATAGTAGAGAGGGAAAAGGAATAGAGTACAATGAGGGAGTAATGAAAAGGAGGATGAAGAGTGGATAAGATAGACACTAAAGAGGGATAGTATATTAATGGAGAGGAGGGAGAAAAGGAAATGCAAGGTAGTGGAGCCACCTGGTGGACAACAGCTTGAGTATCAGAGAGCTAGGCTAGGTAGAAAGAGAGAAAAAGAGGTGAGTCAATTGGTAGAGCCACGGGATAAAGGTTATGGAAGAGAGAAAAAAGGATAAGATGGTGAGAGTTGGAACTGGCTGCTGGGAACCTGGCTCAGGAGGGCAGCTTTATCATACACTCTTGGTGTTAAGTAATACAGAACGTTGTATCCACAGTTATATCAAGGGGTCAAACTTTCTCTATTTCTTCAGCAAGGTGGGATGTATGGCACAGGACAAGTAGTCTGGGTGCAGATTGAGATGGAAGTCTTAAGAGACAGGCAAGTTGGTTCCCAAAATCCTAGGTCAATGAGGAGGTTAAGAGCTGTAAGGTCAGAGAAATTCAAGGGTTAAATTAGGTGAGATGGTAAGCAAGGCAATTTAGGTGTTAGTGTCACAGTTAAGGAAAAGCAGACTGTTATAATGTTAAAATAAACACCTCTAACACATACTGGTCCTTATAGGGACCATTCTAAACAGGAATTCAACAGTAGTCAGATTCTAACAATCCACAGGCAAGGTTTAGTGTCGATTGTTACATGTATCAAGCAATTATTACAGAAAGAAATGTTTAACAAAAGTAGACAGCCCACATATATAAATGCATTACAGTTAGGCCAGGTATTCCTGCTGGGTTACTCAGACAAATATCATAGACAGCAATTGGCGTATCTTGACAGGATGATGACAAAATGTAATACAGAAATAAACAAGACAGATCAGCAGGTGTGCACGTACATTAAATCCAGTGTAAGTTCCTCAAAGAGTCGATTACACACAGCCCCTCACACTACTGGAGCTAAACAGCATTCAAAGGGTTATAAATCATACCAGCTAGCAATGCCTTCTCCAATTAGAGTGTAATAGCTGTACAGAACAAGTGAAACTGCCTTGATATTAAAAAGCAGAACAAGTGAACGCTAGGCTAAAACTGCCTTGATATTAAAAAATGCAGCTTCCCACAAATTATATTATGCAGTTATAATAGGTCAAGTTTACTACAGCTGTATAGATTAAATAAAACTGACTTATATGAAAACTAAATGTGAATCAGCAGCTATACACATTATTAATAACGCTAACATAATACACCTACCCACAATTTAAAACATAATGGAGGTAGGATGATGTAAGAATGTTCACAAGCTGATAAAGCCGGAGAATAATTTAAAGTTCTAGCAATGTGACTTTTAACATTTAAACAATGTATAAACATAGAAGCCTATTCTCCTGCCCCAGAAAAAAGTGAAATGGAGTGTTACTGATCAAGGAAGACGCCAGCTAATCATTAATCTCTACAATGTGAAAACAAGACCTGCATTTAAACATATTAATTATTTCAAGTAATGTTAGCTAGGTCTTTAGGTATCTTTCTCCAGTAAGCTAGAAGCCTTCACTGCTACAGGCAATACAATGGTAGCTAACCTTATACAGATGTACACAAGGTACATTAAGGATATATCACACTTAACAGCAAGGAGTGTCCAAACTCTAAGGAAGATGTTCTAATGCTCACAGTGACTGCATTTGTTTGGTGAGCTTCACCCACGAGGAGGCACTCTGTTTAGAGAAACGACTGGTGCTCAAACAACAGCCCAGGTAGTGCAGGTTAATAAGGGGAGCTTCATAACAAAGTGATGGGGAGAATCTAGAGTAAGGCTATGTTTTCTAGCAGATTCTGAAAGATATGGGGTAGCTCAATAAAGTGCACTAAGTGTTTGGTGCATTTTTTTAACGGCTTGAAGAATGATGCTCAAATTTCAGGTTTTCATCTATAGTAACATCCAGCAATTTAGTCTGTGATATTATCTCTATTGTTGTATTGTCTTTTGACATTAAAGTGTTCTGCAAATGGCATAACGGTGGTAAATGGGATAAACAATGAAAGTATCAATAGCAGAAAGAAAATCTGTCTCTCTCTCTCATAAGCATCAATATAAGTATGGTAGGAATAAAAACTTGAATTAAACCAACAGAAGTGATAGTAGCTTTAACATCATATTCACAGACTCACACACACACACACACACACACACACACACACACACACACACACACACACACACACGCTGCATTTGCTTCCTGGTATTCAGCATTCTACCACCATCCATCCTTTTCCTTTTCCTCATTTAATTTGCATATGTCCCAAGCAGTCCCAGGCTGTCTCTAATCCTTCAGTAGAGTCCCTTTTATCATCCATTCTGGTATCCATTCCATAGCTCCACAGCTCTATATATAAACAAGTACTTTCTCACATCCAAATAGTAGTTGTATCGTACAATCTGTTACCTGTGCCACCTCCTTCTCTGTCTCTCCTTCCTGTTGAGAACAACCCTCTGTAATCTCGTTGGCATGATATTTTGTACCCATTTCACATTCTTCCATCCCCAAAAAGATTTAACTTCTCTACTCCCTAGTCATATCCTCTCCTCCCTCCAGCATAAATTTTCAGTAGGGTGATGTTCCTCCTTGTATGGTCTCAAGAACTGCAGATAATGTGGCCTGACTTGGGCCTACTATAGGGGAGGCATTAGTGTAGAATCTATCCCCTGCTGATAGCAGTTTGCCACTCCCTAAAACTGATACTTCATAGCAGGGTTTCTGCTATGCATACTATAATGATTTAGTCCCTCCTGACTAACCCTTATGGTTCAGATAAATTGACATATGTGCAACATGTTCTTGTTCCTGTCCTGTTTGAGCTGATAAAGGAATAAATGCTGCCCAAAATGCAACTGTTTTTCAGCTGTTTATAGCTTATTGCATTATTTTCTCCAACCCAGCACATTTATTTTGCTGTTCTAGACTTTTGTAGAAAAAAAAATAAAGATGAGTATCTACTCACAGCAATAAATTATACCTTTACTATCCAAAATTTCATATCCTTGCATCTGTGTGCCAACATTTTTTGAGATATTGGTAAAAACTGCTGATATTAAACAAAGTTGTAAAATACAGTTCTGGAGTTCCCAGACCAATCTGTCATGCATATGTTCCCACTGACAATTGAAACTGAATGATGTGATGAATAGGGTGAATCATTTGGGCTCCCTACCCTTTACTGAATGTGAATTAGGCAATGTTTACACTTGTTCAGTACACTTCTCCAGTGTTCAAATCTTTAGTATGTGCTCTTATTTAGTCAATGTCAGTGGTGCAACAGGTAGCACACTCACCTTTTGGCGCAGAAGGATATGGGATGTATTCCTACACCAGGTTGATGGACTTCTGAAAGTGAAGTGCAGCCTTGCTGCATTCCTTGCTGTATTCCGACTGCATCCTCCTGCGCATGAGACATCAAGCCAAAGTCCCATTTGCCTGAGTTGGTGGTAGGTCAGGTGGAAGTAAAAGATTACACAGCACATATCATAAAGACTAGGGATTTTATTGATAAATATATTGCATATTATTTACATTTACATTATTAACATCTATTTACAAATCTCCATACATTATAAACTTCAGTTTAAACATTCTCCCCCACACTCTTTTATCCACAACCAAAACATTATTTTCTCCAGAATCTTTGTCAAAGTCCATTTTCCATTGTATTTAATTTCATTTAGTCTCTCGTTCCCTATAGTCCAATAAACATAAAATATTACTCTGTCCATTTTCTTCTCTTCTTCCTGTTTTTGTGCACCATAATTTATGTCCATATTTATTTGCTCAAATTTTAATAAACTTTTCACCTTATATTTACATATTTATTTCCACAAATGATTAACTTTTTCACATTTCAAAAAGACATGCTTAGTAGTTTCAAACTCTCCAAATGTATTACATATTCTATCTTGCTTTTTCTTGTGTGGCATATTTGCCTTAACTAGCAATTTTCTAATAGACAATCTCCATAAAAAATCATTACATTTGTTAATCTTTTATAGTTATTATCTCTCATTGTTATGGCTTTTTTTCTTATCTATTTGTAAATCTTTCCATGGATCAATGCAGTAAAATGCTTTCATAAGTACCATTCCTTTCTGTTTTTCCTCACATATATTCTTTTTTATTTTCCATAACACAATTTTGTTTTGGTACTCTTTCATTTCTTCATTCACAATGCTTCCACTCCTTCCCATAATTCTTTGTATTTATAATATAGTGTCATTTTTGTCAAGTTTTATTTCCATTCATAATTCCTTTTAATACCTTATATAAAAGTAAAGATGCTGTATGTACTATTGGGTTTATTACACACAAGCCTCCTTGTTCTTCTTTCATATATAGAATCCTTCTCTTGACTGGATTCAGTCTGGAGCCCCATATAAAAGAAAATATAATCATCATTAGTTCCTTTTCATACTTAATAGGAATCATATAGACATTAGTAAATTAAGCAAATTTCCTATTACCATGGTGTTCAACAAGTGTGCTTTTAGCTATATGAAAAATCTACATGCTTTCCAAATAGTCATATCCTTTACTTCTTTGAGTACATTATCCCATTGTTGCCTATATGAATTCCTTCCAAATATTATTCCTAATGTATCCATATATTTTTCATTGAACTCAATACCTCCTATCATACCTTCAAAACCAAATCCTTTACTTTTCTCTTTTTTATACTTAAACCATTTTAATGTATACTTACTTTTTCATTTACTTCTTCCATCCAAACTTTATTTTTAACAACTGGAACTGTACTTCCTTCACCATTTTGTATCCACCATTATATGACATTTTATTAATTTCCTTTACTATTACATTCATAAATAATGAGAAAATTGCACTACTAGCTGGGTAGCCCTGCTTTATTCCACATTCTATTTTTATTTCTTCTAGTTCATAAACAGATGTTATTGCTTATAATATTTTTTACTAATATTATATACCTGCAAAATTCCTCACAATTATTTATACTGAATATCATGGGTTTTACTTATATCCTCTATTATAACCTTTGCTTCTACATTTTTATTTATATCATCAGTTATTTCTCTTATTATCCAATTATTCATAGTAACTCTTGACTTCCTTTTCCTTTTCTTCCGAATACATTTTGGTCATATATTCTATCCATTTTTTTGTAAACTTGTTGTTATTATTCTCATAAAAATGTATAATCCGTGCTATTCACTGTTATTGGTCTCCAGTTTTTTATCTCCTCTTTATTTCCTTTTTAAATATACATTTTATAACTCCTGTACATATCTCTTTCTTTTCAATTCCAGTTTCTAACCATTCATGCATAACTTCTATAAAAATAATTTTTTGCTAATCCTTCATTTCTTTATACATACCATATTTCATTCTATCCAGTCCTGTTGCAAAATTCATGTCAATACCTTTTAGAATTTCATTCACTTCTTTCATAGTTATGTTTTGTTCGAAATACTCATTAACTTTGTTATTTAATCTTTCACCGTTATAAATTTGTTCTATGTTTTCTTCTCTTTTAAGAAATAACTCCAATACATATTCTTTAATTATTTTGGATATTCCTTCTTGCTGTCTTATTTGCTTACCTTCCTTATTTTTTAATTCTCTTATTATTTTCATTATTTTATATTTTACTCAAATATGGTGCTACTTCTTTCTTTCTTTGTAAACAATATTTTTGTTTATATAACAAGTTGTTGATTTTAATTTGATTCATTTTATATATTTCTCTTTCTTTTTCTTTTCTAATATATTTCTGAATGTTCCTTGACTTAATATCTTATATATCTCTTTTTCTTTTCTTCTTTTATTCCTTACACATTCTAAAAACACTTTTTTTATATTTCTCTTTAAAATTAAGCCACCAGTCTAATTCTCATAAAACTCTCTCATATTCATATACTTTTTTTCATAATTCCATAATTTTTTTCTCTTCTAAATCTAATTCCTTTTCATTAATTCTCTTTATTCCTTTTCCTATTCTTATATATTCTTCATTTTCCTGTAGTTTAACCTATATAGCCACATGATCTAAAAATCCTTTTTTTTACTTTTAAACTAGCAGCTGTTAAAAAATAATCAATTTATGTCCTGATTTCATTCCTTTTGTATGCCCAGTTTCTCCCATACATGTAACTTTCCACTTAGCATAATGTCTTTAACAATTTAAACATCACAACTGCTCTTATTTTTTCTTACATTACAATTATAATCACCTACCACTACAATGTCCATATTTACACAAACATATACCAATAATATTTTTAAGCATCATCTATCTCTTTCTCTCTCTCTCTCTTTTTTGTTGCATATACATATAAAGCTATAATTCTATACACATATTTTTTCATCTCAAGAATAATTACTATAATCCATCCTAGTTCCACTATAGTTACATCTAATATCTTAATACTTTTTTGACATAACATACATATGCCTGAACAATTTTCTTTCCCCATTTTCCAAACTTCTGCACTATTCCAACGTTTTTCAGTTTGTGTTATTTCTTCCTCTGTTAATAATCTGATATCTTCTAAAACAAAAATATGCACATGCACTGCAGCACACCATTGTAATATACCTATTCTCCTCTTAACAATTTTAATACTGTTCATATTTAAAGCTAATATTTTCAGCTTTTAAGAACAGTTAGTATAATAACATGTTTGTCCTTTTCTTTTCTTATTTTCTCTAGGCATTATATTTTTTAAATTTTCTTTCCCTAATGAATTATTTTTATTAACTTCATGCATAACCTCTTTATCAGTCACATGTTTTTGCACATTTTCTTGTATAACACATTATTCTTTCTCTTGTATAATATCATTTTCATTTTCTTGCACATTCATTTCACATTCTAGCCATGAATGAGCAGTATTGCCACATTTTTTGCACTTTAAATCACATTTTTTGCATTATGCCCTGTTTTATCACATAAATAACATCATTTATATCACAGTCATTGATTAAATGATCAATTTTTCCACAAAAATAACACCTCTTTGGTTGACCCCTGTATTTCACAAAACCCCTATTACCATGAACATTAATAATACTAGGTATACATACAACATTATCATTTTCCATTTTCAGTATTACTCTACATTCCTATCCCCCAGTCCATAGTCCTCTTTCATCATATATTTTGTAGCATCCATAACTTCATTACATATAGTTAACAAATGTTCTTTCAGTTCTTTTTCTTCAACTTCTGTTCTAAAGTGGATAATTTGTCTTTTTTGTTGTTGTTTCTCTGTAAAAAGCTTGCACCACATATTCTGACCATGGATAAATATTTTTCTTTAGCTCATATGCACCCCAAAGATTTTCCATGGTCTGCCCAGTCTCAAATACTAAGGCACAAAAAGTCTCTTTATTTATTAAAATACATGTTGTTACCTCTTTTGCTTTGACACCCAGAGGTGTTATGAAAGGGTCCCAAACCTCACACCTGTCCAAACTTTCTTTTCTTTTACATCTCACATGTACTGTATAGTTCTTTGTTGTTTCTTTTACTTCTTCTTTCTTCTTTGTTCCTCCTCCAGCAGTTTATGAATAAGTTTTTGTCTCTGGATATTTTCTCACACAGTCACTTCTTCTCCTTTTTCTTCTTCTATTTTTTCATGATGTCACTCCATGAAATTGCTGGTCCACTTTCAAGGTCACTTTGGTTTACTATTTCTTCCAAATAATCATGCCTAGAACATGAACATAAAGTCTGTTGTATTACACACACAAATGCTTCCCCCTACTACCAAGAGTAGGGGAAGTTCCTTGATGCCCTGGTCAAACTTCCCTTAGTAGTATAAAAACCATCTCAGGTCACTCCTGAAAAGAGTGTACCACCCTAGTGGGAATAACCTTGTCTACAAAGGATAGATAGATAAATAAATAAATAAATACATAAATAATCACTGCTGGTATAGTGTTTGTCTGTGTACTGGCAGTGATTCAACGTGTTATGAAATCATGGTGTTATGGTTGTAAGGATGCGGCTTAATCCATGCAAAAAACATTTACTTTTTTTTGTGTGGTCAAAGTTTCAAACTGTTTGTTTCATCTTGTAACTTTTAT
The DNA here is from genome assembly GCF_019279795.1 of Protopterus annectens. Classification (NCBI taxonomy): domain Eukaryota; kingdom Metazoa; phylum Chordata; order Ceratodontiformes; family Protopteridae; genus Protopterus; species Protopterus annectens. The sequence goes on along the minus strand of NC_056745.1, from coordinate 653,530,744 downwards.
TGCTGCTGACTCAAATAGATGGAGTGGGACCTAGGTTATTTTAAAGGCGGTTAGGAAAGCTAGCAAAATTTAAAATCTAATTGGTGCTTCAAAGCCATTTATTCTCTTGTTGGACTTATTTCTGGTTAAATTCTTCTAGCTTCTGTTTCTTGCAGTAACCTGACTGCAAGTGTACTACATGACGGATTCATATAAGGAACATTTGGGAGAATGCTACTCGAGTTATGTGCTATGAATACCAATGCTTACTATTTGGTCAAAGATAATTTTATGTGATTTGTCTGGTTTTATTCATAACAGATGGAATATTGGCAGAATTATTTGTAAGCTGAACAATGTCATCTTTCATTGATAATGTGCTTGTATCAATATGCCTGTTTTTCTTGTGGCAGTTCTTTGCCAGCCTATTACACTGAATGAGGCTTAAATGGCTTTGAAACTTTATTGTCCTGTGGTGAAATTGTTTAGCAATGCAATAAATCTGTTCAAGGCAATATGAATTGAGTGCAATACATCCCATTATGTGTCTGTGGAATGACTGCCGTATATGCATATTTGTTATCAAAGAATTCTTTGGAGGTTGGCATGCTATACAGTCATTAATCATGGCAGTGTTTTGTGTTTTCTATTACAATTTAAATAATTATTAATAAATGTGCTAGAAATAAAACGTTAAAAACAATGACAAACCCATCATAGCTTTTAAATTCGTACTCCATAATAATGGCAACTATTATGATTCAAACTTCAGAAGCATTTGCATTGGTATTTCCACTGTAACTGAAAGGTATTTCTAAAATCATGAGGACTCAAGGACTATAAATAAGTAGCTTTATTTAAAACAGCAATTAAAATATTTAAAATACTTTCCATACAAAAAAAAACAGCTACTTCAGATCTTTGACACACATGACATGATATATAATACTGACATAAATTAATGTTTTAAAGATCTAGAAAACAGAATAGGTTTAAGATTACACCACTTATTCAAACACATGAATTTGTTGTGTTTAAAACAAAAATCCATTTAAATTCAACTAAGTCTATTGCATTAATTATACCATGCCTATGTAGCCCGATTTTAACAAAGAGTAGCTCTGTAGAAGTAAATAGATGTGCATCATCTTGTTCAATCTTTTGTCTAGCAAATGCATGTTGGTGTTACATTCTCTCATATCTGCAACATATTCTGTAATGTATAAACGAAGAACTAATACTGAGCAGGAGTGAAAGTGAGAAAATAACAAAAACTGATAAATCCAAGATATAAAATCCACGTATTTATTGCAGACAGAAACAAACGGATAAGCGCTTTCACTGTATCTGCTTCTTCAGATCCATGAAACAAACACCTAATGCAGACTTATATATTGAAAGCACACAGATACAATTAAACAATTAACCTATCAAAGAATTGATTCAATACAGGATTCTATTTAAAGGCATAGCAGTTTGCAAAAAACTAAAGATACACACTACAAAAGTATAAATACATAAATACCTAAAACATATCATACAATATATGTAGAAAATATGTATGTAAAAAATAAATAGTACATGGAAAAAATTCCACATATTAAAAGCATAAAAACTCTAAGGCATGAGGGCATAAACATAGGCATACTCATAATAAAAATAAACTACATAGAATCACTTGACATGCCTATGATGCCTCAGCCTAGGTTTGATGGATGCCCTTTCATTTAAACCTAATCCCCTATCAGCCCTCAATAATGTTATCTAATCACTCTTTTTCCCTTCAGTGTAAGACCTGATATCACCACCCCTCTGAGTTGGGGTGATGACTTCTAACACTCTAAAAAAAACTTATGGTCATGGCCATGCACGGCCACATGTTTAGCTAAAGCATTATGTAGCGTGCCTTTCCTGATGTGATAGTTGTGCTCCCTCATCCTATCTCTAAGTGGGCGGTTGGTCTTACCAACATAGAAGGAGGAACACAACTGACACACTGCTAGGTAAACATCATGTACGGTCATACAATCTGCCTCCACTTTAGTATAGAAAACCCTTCGCAAATCAGGATGAAAGAACTCCACATTGCTGTCTATAAAAGAGCAAAAATTGCAGTGACCACAAGGTCTAGTACGTCCTGCCTTCATAAGATGTTTATCCGGTTTAGGATAACACAACATCCTTTTCAAATTGTTCTTATTCCTAAAAAGGAAACATGGAACTTCACCTACAATCTGCCTAATGTCATCATCGACCTGCAGGACTCCCCAGAACTTACTAACTATCTCCTTAATTTCAAATTGATCAGACGAAAAAGTAGTAGAAAACTTAACACAGTGATCAGTCTTTTTATCCCCAGTGGCACTCGTCTGATCAATTTGAAAAGGATGTTGGTTTCTATTGTGGTTTTCAGAAATGTTTTGTCAATGTGGCCTTTTTTCCCTTTGTTTAGGATATTATTTGTGATATTTTGTGGTCACCCTAATGTCATGGACATCAGTTTTATTTTTAAGATCGGTGTTTCTAAAGTATGGACAATCTACTTAAGATGTACAGGCAAGTTCAGAAAAAGGGTGAAACATGGCATTTCTGTAGCTAGTATTAAGACTAAAAAACTAAAAGTAAAAAGCCATGGGGATTACAAAGCCATATAGCTGAAATACTGGATCTTTTTGCAGTTTTTTGATAAATGCATTAAAGACAGCAGCATCTAGCAATGTAACAATATGTCTACTTCACTACTGTTACAGAAGAAAATAAAAGATGAGGGAGTGGTATACAATAAGATGAAGAATAGGGAAATCACTATTGGGAATAATAGTAATATTCCAGTAATGATGGGGTGGTATCCCATTAGAAGCGAAATAAGGAAATACAGATTCAAGAATGACAGTAACAGTCATATAATAATCCCTTCTTTAAGGTGCAGAGCTGAGATTCATTCAATGAATGTTTCAGCAGAGATGAATGATAATAAAATTAATGGAGAGCTCCAGCATGAAACTGAGACGATATGTATTTTCATCATATATTTGTATTTTGTGCATTATAAATGCAAAATTATTTTTTGCTACATTTAAATTTCTTATACTCCAAAGGAACTGTACTAGGTACTGCTATACAGACCTGATTTTATTTTTCAGCCTGGTTGTCCTCCTCCAAGAATGCAGTTTAGGTTCCTGTAATAGAACACCACCTAGGCATTATAAATAAGTGCTTTTGATTACATTCAGGTGCTGTGCTAGTGATGTATGCCTATTGCTTTATAGACAACTAATGCAGAAACTCCCTCCCCACATGCTTGCTAAGCATGAAAGCTGTTAGCTTTACTCCTCATTTACTTTCTATAAATAAGGCAAACCACACTTCAGAAAGTATTTACCAGTTTGTTTATATAGTACTACTGTGTACCTTAAGATTGCTGCAACAAACAGCATTTTAAAACACATTCACTTTAACTGTCTATGGCACTATACTGATCTTACAAAGACACAGCCTCAGGATGAAAAACTGCAATAGGTGTCAACAGTGAAAACTATGCAGTCTACAGGATAAGTTCCTTTGAAAACAATTTGAACAATAACAATGATGGGGCCTTCATGTTCTGAAATTAGTAGAAATGAAACAAAAATAAAAGTTACTGAAGCAACTTTGGCCACTAAGCAACACCTATGTGGTGCCACATTCAAAAAATATAGTAAGGTTAATTACTTTAACTGGTGGGTTTCTGTTAAGGTAACCCTTAGAAGTGATACAGTAAAGCATTTCCTGAGATTCAGAAACATTTTTCATGTCATGGTAATCATTTGTGCAAAATAACTGGCCATGCACGAGGTGTGAGACATTTAGAGATGCACTGACCCTGTGCAGAGAAGGTTGAAAAATCCCACAGTCAAAATACTATACTCATGATAGGATGCTGACATGGTAATGAACAGCATTATTAAAATGAGTCATGCCATGGATATAAAAAAGGATAAACAGTATCACTGGAACAATTCAGAGATCTGTATATAGCGCAAACAGGGATGCTAGCTCCAGAGTTAATGAGCACAGTAAAATACCGGAGTTACAGAAGGAGAATTATAGAATGATTGTTAACTGCTACCAAGTGAATTGTTATCATGCAGGAGCTGGACAAAATGTGTTCTCCTCAGTTGCAGGGTGTGTGTGTGTGTGTGTGTGTGTGTGTGTGTGTGTGTGTGTGTGTGTGTGTGTGTGTGTGTGTGTGTGTGTGTGTGTGTAGTAGCTATCCCTGTGGATACCAAGGTATATGTGGCTTTCAGAATATTAGCTACAGGGACTTTTCTATGACCACAATGAGACATGTTCAGGGGAGCTATCTCAGGTATGTTCCTCAAGGATACATTACAAGTTCCTTGATGCCATGCTAGAGTATATGTATGATTATAATTGATTTCCATCTATGACAAAGTAGACAACCAAAACCATGTGGGTTTTTTATGACATACATGTTTCTTTGTGACAGTGGGGGCTGCAGGCTATAACCACATTGAAATAAAGACCTCCATCTGGTGAGCAGGGAAGAAGGTATATTAACTGAATAGATTACCACTCCTTTAACAATCAAGTGATCTGTAATCCACAAGGTAAAATCTTGGGGCCACACAGCCAGTACTCATGACTACACACACATCTTTTATCAGCTTGTTGCACAAGGTTATTACTTATTTATTTATGTATGTATGTAGATATACATATTTGTTTACCAAGAAAGTCTAACTGGGCCATGTAAGACCCCTTTCCAGCACAGGCTGATGGAGAAAAGCTCCAAAACACTTTACAACCAAATAGTAAGACATTCCATAAAGCGTGTTAAAGCACATAGTAATAGGCATTCCAAGAGAATTTACAGCATACAGCAATGTAAACATTGTCAGTTTCTACAGATTATAGTACTTTGCTTTGCAAGGCAATACAAAGTATTTATTTATTTTTATTTTATTTATTTTACATTTATTTTACATTTGTTGACCGGGCTAGTCTAACTGGATATATGTCCATTTTCAGTAGAGGCCCGGGGAGAAAAGCTCCAGGACAAAACAGATGAAAAAGTAAAAAAAATTGTGTAGAATAAAAATAGAGTTTACATAGAAAAAACATACAAAATACTGGGATACATTTTCAAGACACTGGTTTGAATCATCTACAAGATATTAATACCCTATTAAAAAACACCCTCTGAAAAACAAGAGTTTATATAGAAAAAACACAGAATACTGGGATACATTTTACAACACACTGGTTAGTAATCATCTACAAGATATAGACACCCTGGTTAATAATAAATACAAAAATAGAGAAGACAATAGTTAAATACTATTTACAAATATATAGAAAATGACATTTATAATGAGTCAAATCCTAGAAGTTACAGATAAACTGTTGATTACATATACAATAAGTACAAAATTGACAAAAGAGGGAAAGTAAAAAAGGTAATCTTAATCAGTTAGTCAGGGTTGTTACAAGGGCATAGCCATTTTGTTCTAAGGAGTATTTTCAGTTGTTGTTTGAAGAGGGTAGAGAAGGAAGAGAAGTTAATTCAGTAGGTAGAAGGTTCTAGTTTCTCCCAGTAGAGTTTGAGAACAGAGAATCACCTGCCAAGTTGTTTGACTTACTAATTTTAATTAACAATTTATTTGCTGATCGTAAGTTAGTGAGATTTTTATAGGGGGTGATGATATCTGAGAGTATTGAGGTATTATTTGGGTGGTAGAGGATCTTATGAGCAATGACAAGTTGACTATACTGAAGCTGATGAGGTAGTTCAAGCCATCCTAGTTGTTTCAGATTCTTACAGTGATGGGTTCTATAGGGATTACCAGTGGCAAATCTTGCAATGTTATTATAGGAGGTAGCTAGTTTGAGACAATTATGTTTTGACAGATTGGTATAGATTGGTGAGGCATAAAGGAGTGTTGAGATTAGATGAGAATGGCCAATAGCAGATCTAGCTATTGGAGTGAGGAAGGATTTGACTCTATATAGAGAGCCCATTTTTCTGTTAACTGTTTTTATTGTGTTATTAATATGGGAGTCAAAGTTAAGGTTGTTGTCTATAGTAATTCCTAGAAGCTTAGTGGGAGTGTCAGGGGATATGAGGGTACCATTGTTAGAAGTAACAGAGAAATCAATAGGTATGTGCTTCCGGGTAGGGGTAAACAGCAGGAGCTTAGTTTTTTTAGGATTAAGGAGGAGGCAGCGTTTTAAGAACCAAGACTCTATTGTGTGAAACATTTCCTGAGTTAAGGACTGTAGTTCTGATGAAGATTTGGCTGTGCAGATTATTGTTGAATCATCTGCATATTGTATACAGGTTGCATGAGGAGTAGCTTTGCAGAGATCATTAATAAAAATAGAGAATAATAAAGGACCAAGAATAGAGCCCTGGGGAACACCTAGTGTAACTGGTAGGTGGGATGATAGATTATTTTACCACATAACAGCTTGCTGTCTGTCACTTAGGTAGGAGCTAAACCATTGTGCAGCTAGAGTATCGAGAGAAAGTGATTTAAGAATGTTAATAAGCAATGTGTGGTTAACCTTATCAAAAACTTTTGATAGATCAATAAATAGGGCTGAAGAGAGAGTATTATTATTATTGCGATTTTTGTTAATAGTGTCAGTGAAAGATAAGAGTAAAGAAAAGTAAAGTAAAAGAAAAGTAAATCTAATTCAACTATACAGAGGTAACAAAAATCTATTCAAATTAATGATTCATAATTTGAGACTGCTATTCACAATAGGTTTACAGTTACAAGGAAATGTAGGGGAAGGAGATGGTTGTAGAAAAGACTAGCCAGGAGGACATTTACAATTATACAAAAGGAATTCTTGTGTGTGCTTCAACAGTGCTTTGTAACAGAAGAGCTGAGACTCATGGGAATTGTGTGTGTGTGTGTGTGTGTGTGTGTGTGTGCATCTGAGGAGGGGTCTGTTTGTCTGTGTGTGTGTGTGTGTGTGTGTGTGTGTGTGTGTGAGCAGGGTTTGTTTGTGTGTGTGTGTGTGTGTGTGTGTGTGTGTGTGTGTGTGTGTGTGTGTGTGTGTGTGTGTGTGTGTGTGTGTGTGTGTGTGTGTGTGAGGAGGGGTCTGTTTGTGTGTGTGTGTGTGTGTGTGTGTGTGTGTGTGTGTGTGAGAGGAGGGGTCTGTTTGTGTGTGTGTGTGTGTGTGTGTGTGTGTGTGTGTGTGTGTGTGTGTGTGTGTGTGTGTGAGGAGGGGTCTGTTTGTGTGTGTGTGTGTGTGTGCGTGAGGAGGGGTCTGTTTGTCTGTGTGTGTGTGTGTGTGTGTGTGTGTGTGTGTGTGTGTGTGTGTGTGTGTGTGTGTGTGTGTGTGTGTGTTTGTGTGTGTGACTGTGGGTGTTTATTAATGGTGCTATGTAGATCAAACTGAAGATTATTGTTGATGATGGCACAACATATTGGCATATGGGATTATGCCTAGTGTTATACTCTTTGAAGATAGCACAGTAAAATTACTTGGGTCAGGAGATGAGGTTTTGGGCAGGAAGAGCATAACCTTAGTCTTTTCAGCATTGATTATTAAGTTAGATTACAGCAGTTGATGCTCAATAGAACAGAATTACGTGACTGAATGAAGCTCATGTAAGGAGGAGACTGAGCAGACAAGTGGTCATTCATCAGCAGACTGAATGATGGCAGAGGGGCCTGATGCCATCTGTAAGTTATTGATGAAGATATTCAATAATGCATGCCCAGGTATAGATCCCTGAAGAACACCAATGAAAAGAGAGAGAATGGCTGAATATGTGCTTTTCCATTTGATGTATTGGCTTTTGCTGCCAAGGTATCTTTTAAATCAGAGAGTGGTCTCATCAGACAGGTGAAGGCATGTCAGGGTTTGTAGCAGTACTATGTGGGAGACTGACAAATGCTGCTGGTCCAGACAAGTTGCTGACCCTATGAGAGGAAAGCAGTGTTATACTATTGTTTGGTCAGAAACCATGGTGTATAGGAGACTGCTGGCTATTTTCAAGGAGGTACTTGAGTTGGAGTAGCTGAGAGAGGAGACTTGCTACAGTATTTTTGACAGTGGTGACAGAATTGTTATAGGTCTGCGATCACATAGATCAGTTGAGGTGCCTCCCATATGCAGGGGTGTAGTTCATATTTTGGGGAAATAAGATTACTGCAAGGATCTGTTAAGGTGCATGGAGATTGGATAGGTTAGTGCCTCTGGGGATAGCTTGATGCATTCTGTAGAAATATTGTCTGCTGCTTGTATAGCTGTTTTTTATCTCTGCACTATTTTTTAATGTTGTTGTGGGGATTGTTTTAAGGATGTAAATAAGAAAGTTTGTAAGTTTAACATGGCTATTTGGGGTAGTGGTTCTGGTAGATAAGTTTTTCACCAGTGATGAAGCTGCATTAATGAAGTGGGAATTAAAGATGGCTGCAAGTTTTGTGCCACTCTCCTGTGGCATTTGATTGGGTTGGGAAGATACTGGTATTGGAATTTTGTTAATGAATGCTCAGAAGCATTTTGGGGGTTTTGGTTGCTTGTTTTGTAGTAGGATTTTGTCTATGTTTGCTAGGGTTTTAACTTTGTTGCATATGTTTCTGTAGTTGTGACAGTTGTATGGGTTTTGTTGGTCTGTCCCTTTTTACCACGTGCTTTGCTGAACTGGTAGTCCAGGGGACTTAATACAACTTTGATGATTTTCTTTGTACATTGAGGAGGGTTAAGAAGATATTGTGAAAGGTTTCATAGGTTCATAGGTTCACAAGCCTAGCCATAGGATTACCCTGGCATCGTGCCACCCGGCCATAGTTCCCAGTGCCTCTGGCAAGTAGAGCCACTGGAGTTATCCCTGGGGTGAATTTTCTATTTCCCATCCACTCATCAAGATTCCTCTTGAAGAGGGTCAGTGAGGTGCTCTGCTTGACATGAAAGGGATGTCTGTTCCATAGCATGAGCAGTCTCTGGGTTATGAACCTCCAGTACGTTTTAAATGCTTTGTCTAAATGGAAGTACTTTAATGGGTGCCAATAACATTGCACTAGGGTCAATATGAAAGTTTCATTATTAAAGTGCATTAAGTCACACTAGACTGTAGTGGGGAGAAGCAGGAGTAGCACTGCTTTGCCTAATGGCATATAAGGGGTGAAGATCACTTACAGCAACAGGGACAGTACTTACCTTGGATTTTGTACAGATTAGAGGTAAGAATCTAGTCTACAGTTGTGAAGGTTTTTTCTATCCTTGTAAATCTGTTTGATGTTATTTATCAACTGAGGAAAATTATAGAAGTTCAAGTGTACAGAAGATGCATAAAATGAGACTGATCGGTTGATACTTGGGTCACAAAATATGGGTTATTTTGAATGAAGCCATTTAAAAGTTTAGCATCATCAAAGGGAAGTTGTGTAGGTTTGAGTGGATTTGTAATGTACTTTGGTACATGATGGCTACACATCTAGCTCTTTTTCTTTTGTAGTCAGGCCTTTTGTACCCTTGTGACAAAATGTCTTAATTTTTAATAGATTAGATCTCTATGAGTATAAAAATATCATGCAACTCTTAGGATATTAGCCCATTTTCCCATCGTACCTTTAATATCTGGAATATCAGGTCCAGGACCACCAATTACTTGAGAGCCCACATTCCGCCTCTCTGTGGTCATCTTGGGATTAGTGCTTCTGTTCTGCTCCTTGTGACAGAAGAAGCACAGAGGACATTTTTTCCTGAAGACTGCTGCTCACCAAAAAAATCTAATAACTGCTTCATAGCAGTCAACTTAGGATTTGTGCTACTGTTTTGTTCCTGGAGAGAGAAGGAGCAGAGGGTCATTGATTCCTGACTCTCTCTCTAACTGGGCAGTGAGTGTTTGTGTGGGACCTTCCTACAGGACCTTGCACCATCTGAAATGAGACCAAGCATCACCAAAGAACATCTAGCCTCTTTCTCATCTGCTGTTTTGCTTATGGTGAGAGAACAAGCAAAAGGACATGGTATCCCACAGTGAGAATTTGGGATGATTTTAATGGGAAATGCTTGCACAGAGCATTCTTAACCCCAGACAGAATCAGTAAAATTAGTCCTTCCATAAAAGGCATATGTTGGAGATGTGAGCAAGTACACAATGCAGATTGGAACCACATTTTCTTTGATTGTGTTAAAATTAAGCCATTTTTGAATTGTATTAATAAATTTCTACAAGATTTATTTAATGAATCATTTTATTTAACTAAAGCTGTTGTATGTAACGTGAACGAAGGTCCTCATTTGAATAAGTCAAATAGCTCTGTTCGACAGGGGCACAGTAAATTAACTTTTTTGGGTGGCATAGCCAGGAAACCTTGTTGGCTAGGCTTACTTAGGCCCTTGGGCTGATGGCCTAGTACCTACCTATGAACCTATGAACCTATGTATCTAGTATGGACTATACTTGCAATTTCAAGGAATAACAAGAAGATGGAGTACAAACACAATACCAACTTTGGGAAACTTCTACAGCCTACTGAAGACCACAGCATTATTGGAAATTAAAATTAAAGAACTAAGAATTTATCCAAAGCTATTTATCAACAACCCTTGGGGAAAAGTCTTATCGTTGATTGACACTATACAATAATTGATCAGACACTCTGATAATGGATTCAACATACTTATAAAGTAACTATATACATTAAGATCTGTTATAGTGTCAGGCTAATGTAAATAGTATACATAGTTATTTAAGATGTTATGTATAACTACTATGGAATTCATTCAAATGTATTTGAAAAGTAAAAAAAAAATTTTGAGAAAAAAAAGAATTTGTGGTGAGACCAACACTAGCAATAGCCAGGTAGTAGCCAATCTCCACTATTCGTCATTCAAGATAAAGTTAATTTTTCTTTTCAATAAGTGCTGCTTGAGTAGCTATTGTCTTACTTGACTTCAGAGTATCTCCCAAAATAATTCATCCATACAACTTGAGGGTCTACTATGATCCTTTGCCTTAAGTATTTGGCAGTGCCCTATATACACAAATGTACCTTGAGCTGACATTTTCCCTGTAAATGTACCCTTGAAGTTTCACCAATACCTAATTCCATGCAGGGCAACTAGTTTGCGCAGTGAGAAGCACTGCCACCAAAGCTGGGTACCAGTTACGCCTGAGTTTACAATATATTTTCACAGCAACCATCTAATCAAAAAATGGACTGTTGTAAGGCATATAAACTTTCTCATAATCTATGTTGCTGGCTTGGCGGATATGGGCATCTTGAGGCAATACATTGTCTCATGTTCACTGACAAGCATCTATTTCTGAACCAAACTGATAAGGTATGTGAGAGATGTATTTACACAATGCCACTGGAGGTAAAGCTCTCACATAAAAGCACTCCTAATGTCAATAAAGTCGTCATTAGTACACACACTGCACCTATCACACACAGGATGAAACAGATACATATAAACCCACATATGCTGAGACATTTAAATATAACCTTCCTAAACCCCAAAGAACTATTAGATGAAGCACACATAAATGCCCCAAATATATTTTTTGAAAACAACACCCATATCAACACATAAAGCCACATCTCATGGAGCCTGTATTTCTAATGCTATTTGGCAAGCCACCATACAACCCAAAATTCTGGTCACTGGAGACAATACTGAGAGGTACACAGATGTCGCCCAGTTATGTTTAGCAGTACTTTGGTTGTCAAGAAAAAATAGGTAATGGAATGTAAATTTGGTAAAAGGTATGGTGCAGGATAGTGGGGGTGAGTTTAAGTGAGAATGTGTTAAATATACTGATTTGATTGGCTGATATAAGAATGGGGTAGATGTTGATAGGATGACCATTAGGTATGGTGCATGGCATGTTGAGTCTTGTAATATGATATTGCACTAGTGACAGTGTAAATGGATTTGCGGATTGCTGCCTTTCATTGTGTTATAAAAGAAATGTAAAAAGAATGGAAGGGAATTGAGGGTAAGATAGGTGAGTATATAATTCCAAAATAAAACAGTTTATATAACACTGAAAATACAATCCTGAGAATTAACACAGTGTAGAATTACTTTTCTGTCTTGGCTAAAAGTAAAAATAGAGAATGAAGAAAGAGATGTGTGATGGTCTGGAAAGAAAAGCTCACAGACAGACAAACAGCAGAAGTGATTATACCAGGGGGCATCTTATTGATGATGCCAGGTATGATGTGGAGGCACTGTCAATGACACTTACCAGAAAACTCCAGACTAAGGTAGACAGTGGCTGCAACTAGGCTCTGTTCCAAGACCAGTTCATCATCAAGCATGTGATTGCCTTGCTAAAGGGCTGCATTCACTGCCTGGACGTATCTGGTGGTGCCCTGCAGTAAAACCCTGATACATGTAGTAAGGCATTTTGAGTCTATCCTACATTGCATAGCAAAATTTAGGGAAAATGGTTGCAACCCATCCAGGAGGAAGGTCCATAACACCAGGCAGAGGAAGAGGAACCTAATGATCACCCTGTGGAGGAGACATCTGCAGGGGCAAGCTATGCCAGATAAAGGTTGGCATAATATGCCATGGACTGGTTAAAAAGCAGTGGCTCATTGACAACTATGGGCCAGACTAAAGCAGTGTACAATAAACTAAATTGGTAGTAAATACCTGAATGGCATCTTTGTCGTGTGGCAAGGCACAAAAAAGTGATTATATGAATTCTCAGCAAAAGTTAATACTATAGTCCCATTTCTTATGTACATTTACAGCATTTCAAGAATGGGCATTAATTACCTGGATGTTTTTATTCAAAAAGTTTCTGCATGAAAAAAACTGAAATCAAATGCAAACAGCAAGCAGTCATCAAATGCATTGCAAAAAAAAAAAACTATAAAACGGCCAATTACTAGGCTAGCAAGACTGGTTTCAGGGGAGGAAGTCTTTACCATTGAAACAAAAAGATGATAAATATGTTTCGGGACAGGGGTTACCCTCACAACTTTGCCATGATATAGTGAGACAAGTTTTAAAAGACAGACCGACCAGCCATAAGCTAATTTTGAGTACTGATTTGGACAGAACTGATACCAGTCATCCTTTTCTAGAACACTCCACTACATATTTTTTGAAATTTTTTGGTAACACAATGTAACTGCTAGTCAATGACTTTGTTCATTATTACAAATACATTTAGTAGTTTTAAGTATTTAACACTATTGATATATTTAGAGCATGTTAGCATTATGTTGCATTTCTGTACTTTTATAATGTATTTAGCATTTTTTTACTGATTGTATTGAATGTTATTGGTTGATTTTGACATATGATTTGTATTTTGTTAGTTTAAAATCATGTGACAGGAGGAGTTTTCTAGTTCTGATGATGCTAAGAGAAACAAAAACACTTAACTACTGTGTACTATGGTAGTAAACTGTAAAATATTTCCAGTGTGGTTGAGCATTGTATTCCTGTTGAATTCCTCAACGCCTCTGTGTTTTGGGAGGTATTGTATGATGGCTCTGCACATTTGCTTATCACAGATATAAGTACAGTTGTCTCAGGTGTGGAGAACAACCCAAGACATCTATGAACAGCAGCCAGACATCATCCTTGTTTTCTTCATGCTTAGTGGAGGTGGCAGCAACCAAGGGGGACTGCAAGACAGGAAGAGGCATCCCTTCCTCAACAGACCTGTATGCAACTTCCTGCCCTGAATTTATTTCTTTATTTCTTTATTTAACATTTGTTTACCGGGAAAGTCAGACTGGGACAGAGCCCATTTTCAGCGGAGGTCCACAGAGAAATGCTCCAGACACATGTCCTTGGAATGGGGGAGGAAACTGGAAACCCATGCAAATGCAGGGAAGACATGTAGACTCCACACAGAAGGCACCCCAGCCGAGAATCAAACCAGAGAACCTCTTGCTGTGAGTCGACAACACTAACTGCTGCACCACTGCACCACCCATTAATGGTCTTAAGTATCTTCTGTGGGTCTGGGGTGGGTGCACAGGCACAGAGGCCATATACACTGACTGTTGTGGGTATCTGGACACCAGATTGCCCACATCCAACATTGGTACCCTGACCCTTGGTCATGCCAAAGTTTAAATGCTACTGTTGTCATAGTCTGGTTTATCTCCGGCTTCAGGGACAAGTATATCCATGGTGGAAGAGCCTGATAAAATGTAACCTGTGATGACACTAATGGGAAGTATTCATGATAAATAAGATCAGTCACCATTACTTTAATCCTAGTGAATGATATACTGCTACTGACTATATGACTTAATAAGAGCTACCTTAACTTATACTGGTCGTCTTGCAGTTTGAAGCCCCAATGTTCCTTCTAAGAAAAGTGATGGGACATGTCATCTACAGTATGTTACACAGTTACCCAGTATGTTGTTACCTAATAAAGAAAAGGCATACATATGCAGGGCATCTGCAACAGTGACATTGGTCATGTTGGGCTTCAATGTTTAGGACTCCAACATGGCATCTTGAGGATTCAACCTTCCATGCACAGAGGAAAGAAACTCCTTAATTTCTGATAACAGTGGATTGGCTGATGGAATACATCCTGTCACCCTCTGCTCCTGTGTCCGGCAGTTAACTTGGGCCTTGGCAGCACTTATGATGCTGGTGAACTAGTGTCTGATGTGTTCATAGTTTCTGTCCTGTCTGCTAACATTATTTATGTCATTCACCACACCTGCCAGGCATGGTCTACAATAGGGTCAGTCAGATTTCTCATGGGTGATCATCGGTTGACTGCGGTGATGGATAGCCTGCAGAAAGATCTAACTTACTGCATGGGAGAACTTGCATTTCCTTTGTTTGTCTTTTGCAGACATCTTGCTGTGTGAGTAAAATATAATTTATGTGCTTGAAACATCTTGCAGTACTCCACTTGAATGAAGCTAACACAAACAGAAACAAGGTATTTCATTTAGAAAATTGCCTATGCAGCTTTACCAAAACATGTTAAGTGGAGGCAACATGTAAGTAAAACTTTTGAAGTTACCTCATAAGGAAGTATAGCAAGCAGTAAAGAAAGTCTATGAACCAGTGACTGAAGCCCAGGAGATTCTCACAATGTGTTCTTCCTTAGCATTTATCAGGCTGCATGAGTTTATATTGTGTAAATTAGAGACTTTGAGTGCAGTCGTTATGCTAACCGGGCATCAGCTGATAAACATTACTGAATGGCTCTTTCTGCATGTCATGCCGGTGAGCCAAGTTGCAGTAAGAGGCTCTCAGGCTCATGCACATGCATGATCACCTGCAAAGACATACATGGGTATGCCAGTGACCTTAAAAAGGATATGGGAAAACATGGGGGTTTTAAAGAGCATAAAGTACAGTTGTGTACCTACCATAAATGTAGATGTTCGAGTATATTCACTGTTGCAGTCATTACACTTGGGTTATCCTGCTGGCAGGCTACCCGCAGTCGGCCTGAATTCCAAAGTCTTGGTCCGGCGTCAGCTGCTGTCGCCTCTTTCCTGACGTCAGTGCACCAGGGGTATAAAAGATGCAGCCAACGCCATTTTCTTCAGTTTTTCTTGCCCCAGATGTCAGGTGCCCACAAAAGGGTAGGCTAAAAATTTTGCAAATAAAAAATTATGCACTAACATAAACATTACCTTCCTCTACAAGCAAATACACCACATAGGTTGTATAGACTAGAGAAGTACAGATAAATCCCAGCAATGAAAGGGGGATGGTGGGAGGGTAACCTGAACTGCAACAGTGAATACATTCGAACATCTACATTTATGGTAGGTACACAACTGTACTATGTTCATCGTGTTTCACTGTTGCAATCATTACACTTGGGTTGAATCCCAAAGCTGAGGTTGGGCGGCTGGGTCTAAATAGGATTAGGAGTGGCTATGAGGCCCTGCAGAACTGCAGTGGCAAAGCCTGCTCTGGATTTAGAGTAAAGAGGTAAGTGATAGTGTTTGGTAAAAGTGTGCACTGAACTCCAAGCTGCAGCCTCCAAAATTTCTTTGGTTGGTACTCCTCTGAGAAAGGCTGCTGATGTGGCTGCTGCCCTGGTAGAATGTGGCCTAATATTCTTAGGCACTGATTTTCCATGCTGTGCATAGCAGAAACAAATGCAGTGTCCTATCCATTTTGAAGTAGTCTGCTTTGAAATAGCCTTTCCTTGTGACCCTGCAGTGTATGCCACAAAAAGTTGCTCAGTTTTTCTGAAAGCTTTTGTTTTGTCCAAGTAGAAGCGTAGCTGCCTGTGTATGTCCAAAGAGTGCAGAAGTATCTCCCCTTTATTCTGGGAATTTGGATAAAAGGTTGGTAAATGAATGGTTTGGTTAAGAGCCACGTTGAATATTACCTTTGGCATAAATGTTGGGTTTGTCCTTAGAGAAACCCTGTCCAGATGAAAAATGATAAAAGGTTCCACTGCCATTAATGCCTGTAACTCTGAGACTCTTCTTGCTGAAGTTATTGCTAGGAGCAGAACAGTTTTCCATGATAAGAATTTTATCTCAGCTGCATTGGCTGGTTCAAAAGGAGGCAGCGTGAGCTTTTCCAAGACAAAGTTGAGGTCCCATGTTGGTATAGGTGCTCTCCTTGGGGGTCTTATGTTTTCTGCCCCTCTAAGGTACTGTCTTAGTAGTGGATGAGAGAAAATAGGGGGCTCCTTATTGTAATGACCTGAAATGGCAGAGGCATGGATCTTAATTGATGAGAAGGATAGGCCTTTGTCCAGCATCTCAGTTAAGTATTGTAAAATCTGAGGAATATTAGGAACAAGCGGTTCAAGTCCTTGTGCCTGGTTCCAAGCACAGAATCTCTTCCATTTTTCTGCATAAGATTTCCTGGTGCTGGGCCTCCTGGCTTCCAAAATGACATCCATAACTGCTTTAGAGAGAGGTGTGTTCTGAGTGGCTATATTATTCGTCAAACAGCCAGATTTAAGGTTCTGAGTTGGCTGTGCAGGATCTGATTGTTTTGTTGGGTCAGCAGATGAGGAATTTGAGGTAAAGTCCAGGCTGGCCCTTGAGACAAGCTCTTTATGATTGGGTACCAGTGCTGGCGTGGCCAGTCTGGGGCAATCAGAATCATTTTTGGCTTCTCTTGTCTGACTTTTAGGAGTACCTTGGAAGTAGAGGCAGTGGTGGATAGGCATAAACTGCTAGGCTTTTCCAACTGAATGATAGAGCATCCACCTTCCATGCTTGTGAGTGATAAGTCCTTGTGCAGAATCTCTGTAATTGGCAGTTGTGAGGGGAGGCAAATAGATCTATTTTCTGGGCTTCCCCATTTCTCTGTTATCATGCTGAAGACTTGTGGATCTAGTTTCCACTCGTGAGGGTCCATGAGGTTTCTGCTTAGTTCGTCTGCCAGAGTATTTTTCTTTCCTGGCAGGAATTGTGCCTGCAGATGTACTTGATAGGCCAGTGCTATGTTCCACAAAGTCATGGCTTGCCTGCACAGGGGGTAGGAATGTGTGCCCCCTTGCTTGTTTTTGTACCACATGACTGTGGTATTGTCCGTCTTTAGTAATAGTTGTCCTGGATGTAGTAGATCCTTGAAGGCTGTCAGGACATTCTGTACAGCTAGCATCTCTTTTTGATTGATATGAAGATGCATTTGATCTGTGGGCCACGTTCCCTGTATACATTTTCCCGCCATGTGTGCTCCCCAGGCATAATCCGATGCATCTGTTGTTAGTATCTGCCTGGCTGTGGGTAAAGTGAAAGGCTGTCCCTTGTTGTGGTGACAGGCCAGTGCCCACCATCGAAACTCTTGTTGCAGACAAGGAATGAGAGTAATTATTGTTTCCAGGCTGTGGCAATGTTGAGTCCAAACACTTTTTAGATACCATTGTAGCTTCATCATATGCAGTCTTGCATGTGGAATTAGCAGGATGCAGGATGCCATGAAGCCCAAAGCCTGCAGAATTTTTCTTGCAGGTAGCTGGGTCTTTGTTGCCATCATTTGAAAGTAATGAGTCAGTTGCCTTTGTTTGTCTGGCATGAGATAAGCCATCTGGGCAGTTGTATTTAAGCTTGCACCCAGGAATATTATCTCTTGAGAGGGCACTAGTTTTGATTTCTTTGCGTTTACTGTGTACCCTAGGCAAATTAGTAATCTTTTTACAACGCCCTGTCTGCTTGAATAAGGCTGTCGTCCATGTAGGGGTATATTTGAATTCCTTTTTGCCTGCAAAATGCAATTACTGGTGCCAGGCATTTTGTGAAGACCCTGGGCGCAGTAGATAAGCCAAAGGGCAGTGCAGAGAATTGGTAATGCATTGTGCAGCTATGAATCTGAGGTATCTTCTGCAAGATTGTCTGATTGGGACATGCAGGTATGCCTCTTTGAGGTCCAAAGTAACTAGCCAAGCCTTTTTGCCCAGCATGGGTAGAAGTTGCTGCAGTGTCAAAATTTTGAATTTTGGAACATCCAGGAAAGTATTTAGAGTAGACAGGTCCAGTATTGGTCTCCCAGCTTTGTCCTTTCTGGGTACCAAGAAAGGTCTTGAGTAAAATCCTTGTCCCTGCTCTTGCTGTGGTACTTTTTGAATAGCCCTCATGTCCATGAGAGCAGAAATTTGTTTTTGTGCCTCTGCCCATTGATTGTGTGGCAGGTCTGGCATACCGTTGGCCTTGGTAGGGTGTGAAAGTGGAACCTGTAACCCTGGGAAACAATATTCAGTACCCATTTGTCCTGGGTGATCATGTGCCAATGTTGTGAGAAAAGTGCTAGTTTTCCCCCTAAGGGTGCTGCCAAAAGGTAAGTGCTTGGCATTGGTAGAGGAAAGTCATTGGGACTGTTTCCTATAAGGTTGTGATTTGTCTTCTCCGCCTTTGGGGGCTGAAGCACCCCATTGCTTAGGTCTGTATGAGCCTTGGGGCTGAGATCTGCCTCTTGGGCATCTGTATCTGCCTCTTTGTAGCGTGTCTGACACTGGAAAGGACCAATTTTTAGAAGGACAGTTTCTGCTAAATCTGGGTGGCTGAACCTGTAAGAAATCCTTTACTGTCTGCATTGATTTTACTTTATCCTCCATTTTCTTTAACACCTCTTCTGCCTTAACACCAAACAAAGTATCATGCTGTAATGGAGCATCCAACAATTTTGCTTTAACATAATCAGGTAAACTTTGTTCTTTTAACCAAGCATGCCTTCGAATGACAGAACCTGTAACTGCGGCTCTACAAGAAGCCTCTAATGAATCAAAACCACATTGCAACGTATGCTTTCCCACTTGTTCAGCTGCATGCAATCTTCGCTTTTCCCGTTTTTCGGTCTTCTTCGCTTTTCACCCTTGTCCACCTTGTTGCACATAGTTTTTACAGTACAGTTTCGAAGTTGCCAGCCGGCACACCCACCACCCACACACGCACCCACACACACACACAAGGCACACTCACAGACACACCTCCAATCCATTTGTGTGTCTTTGGTGGGTGGAGGAAAGGGAACCGCAGAGGAGGAAACCGCACATCCAGGGACATGCAGACTCCTGCAGACAAGAAGGCACCCCCAAGGATCGAATCGAGAACCGAACTTGCTGTGAGAGAGCAATGCTACCACTGCACCCACCACCGCACGCCCTATTCAGCTGCATGCAATAAATCCTGCAATTCCTTATTTTCAGGACATTCTGAGCTTGTAAGCATTTTCTGTTTTAGCAAAGACATTAGGTATTGTTGATATTTAAGCATGTAAACCTGGCAGTTTAAAGCCCTTACAGCTAAAGTAGCAGAGGTGTAAACTTTTTCCCCCCATCTGTCCAGTGCTCTAGAATCCGTATCAGAGGGAAGAGGGTTTCTTGCAGTGGAAGCCTTGACCCCTTTGGGACTCTCAGAATTGTTTCCGGATTAGCAGCAGGGTTTTTATAAAGAAATTTATGAGAATCTGGGACCCTTCAGTACCTATCTGGCTTAACTGGTGCAGGGGGTAAAGAATCAGGATACAAACTGGATTCAGAAAATACATCATCAACAATATCTAGTACAGGGGGAATAGCAAGGGGCCTGTGCTGAGGCAGTAAAAGAAAATCTCTGAGCCTTTTCTTGGATTCTGAATAATCCTGGCTCTCCCAATGGAAATGCTCCCTCATGGTGTGCAGGGTTTCTCCAAAGGAGTAACCCTCAGGAGGAGAGGCTGAAGGGATAGATTCTTCAGTGTCGAGTCCTCATAGGAAGGAAGAGAATATCCCTGTTCTGAAGAGAAATCAGAGGAAATAGAAACCTGGTCAGAGGAATCATAGTCAGTATCTTGCCTAGACCTTTTATCAGGAGGGGGATGGGAACCCCTGATCAGAGTAATTAGGTCCTTGGCCATTTTAAGCATCTGTTTCTTTGGCATGGATGACTGTCCACGTGAATGCTGTACTTGTTTCTTTGTCTTTAAAGGTGTTTTAGACTTTGCCTTGGCTGTTGAAGTGGTCTTGATAGTAAGCTGTGTAGGTCTGAACACACCCTCAGAAGCCGATGCCTGCTCAGCGGCTCTGGACCCATCTGAGGGAATGGTTTCCATAGGCCCAATACCTTGAGTTTCTACAGGACTAGTTGTCCCCACGTGGGAGTCGGAGGTGGCCTGTGGCTCTGGGTGTCAGGGGCTGCGAAAACACCTCACTGAGAACCGGCGAACTGGCGACTGGCCTAGAAGAGGCTTCATCATCGATTTTGGACCTCGGATGCCTGTCCTTTTCTTTGTCCTTGCGCTTTTTATGAACTCCGGTCATTGGTTGTTCCGATGGCATTATATAGTTAAACCTTCGGCCAAAGTAATGTAAAGAAAATTGAACCGATGCTTAATAGTGCGTTGGTTGAATCTAGCGCAAAACCGACAACTAGCAACATCGTGGTCAGGGCATAGGCAAGGAATACAGTAAGAATAAAAATCCTTATGAGGTATTTGCTTCCCACAAGAAATACAATTGTTAACTTTTACTGACATCGGTCTGGAGCAAGATAAAGTTTCCCCAACGGGGTACTTAGCTTTATTGAAGACTTCGGATCTGAAATTCAGTTTCGAAAATCTCACCGGCACTTGTGAACTGCTTTTGCTTCGGGCACCGCGCAGCAAGAAAGACTGAAGAAAATGGCATCGGCTGCATCTTTTATACCCCTGGCGCACTGATGTCAGGGAAGAGGCGACAGCAACCGACACCGGACCAAGACTTTGGACTTCGGGCTGACTGCAGGTAGCCTGCCAGCAGTATAACCCAAGTGTAATGACTGCAATAGTGAAACACGATGAACATCTACTCTAAGAGACAGGCTACAAATTTCATGTCATCTTTCAAACCTTTATAACATTTTGTGTACTGCATTATGGTCGCACAGGTACAGGCTGCACTACCAAGATGCTTTGAGTTCCACTGCAAATGCCAGAAAAGTAAACACATGTGACTAAAACAGATAAGTTGTAGTTCTCTGGAATGTGACCTGGTGAATGGCTTTGGCTTCCAAGGGTGATGAGTGGATCAGGACTCCTTGGTGATACAGCAAGAAAAGCATGCTCTTCCTTTAGCTGTTGCACAGAGAGCATCAGAAGTACCTGACTGGGGACTCATATGAGAGTCCCCAGTATAACGTGAATACCTGATATAGTATATATATAATAGTAATATACAATTGTTAATGTTTACTGACATCGGTCTGGAGCAAGATAACGTTTCCCCAATGGGGTACTTAGCTTTATTGAAGACTTCGGATCTGAAATTCAATTTCGAAAATCTCAGGAGTCGGCTGACCGGCACTTGTGAACTGCTTTTGCTTCAGGCACCGCGCGGCAAGAAAGACTGAAGAAAATGGCATCGGCTGCATCTTTTATACCCCTGGTGCACTGATGTCAGGGAAGAGGCGACAGCAACCGACACCGGACCAAGACTTTGGACTTCGGGCCGACTGCAGGTAGCCTGCCAGCAGGATAACCCAAGTGTAATGACTGCAACAGTGAAACACGATGAACATCGACTCTAACAGACAGGCTACAAATTTCATGTCATCTTTCAAACCTTTATAACATTTTGTGTACTGCATTATGGTCGCACAGGTACAGGCTGCACTACCAAGATGCTTTGAGTTCCACTGCAAATGCCAGAAAAGTAAACACATGTGACTAGAGCAGATAAGTTGTAGTTCTCTGGAATGTGACCTGGTGAATGGCTTTGGCTTCCAAGGGCGATGAGTGGATCAGGACTCCTTGGTGATACAGCAAGAAAAGCATGCTCTTCTTTTAGCTGTTGCACAGAGAGCATCAGAAGTACCTGACTGGGGACTCATATGAGAATCCCCAGTATAAAGTGAATACCTGATATAGTCTTCCCAGAGTAGTGCATAGGGAAGCTCCATTCTGACCTTCTTGGCAAGTGGGAAGAAGAGGTCAGAGTACAGGTACCCAAGATATGGTGTGAGTGACAAGTCTGCAAAGAGATTGCAGTCTCCTTAACAAATGTATGCGTTGTAGTTATGTCACTTTATAATAAATGCATATTTTCTGTTGTTCTAGCATGGGGTGCTACATAGGAGAATAGTTGTCTGTCTTGCAAGGGAGCGGAGAGATTTTCTAGATACAGGGCTGTATATTATTTCACTTCATATTGTAATTATAGTTGTTTTGAGGCTGTATTACTGCATGTTAAAGTGTACAGGGTATATGTATAACACACTGCATGGTATTCTGAATATGAGCATAGAGTTATACCAGTTATCTGTATGTTGGAACTTTGCAGTTTGTTTTGCAATACACAAAACAGGTTTATTATATTAGAAGTACACATAGGGTTGCCACCTTTTCAAATGGCCAAAGTGGGACATTTTCGAGACACACATCAGATTTTACAGGCCGACACATATCCACGGTCAGTACAAAGGATAGAACTTAACTTTTTTGCCTAAATAAAAGCTTAATCTTGTAGCATTTTAGTTGCTTATTCTGTTTCTTGTAACATTTAGGTATTTTAGATACAGAATAACTGTTTTATGCAACTATTACATAAAATATAGGACATAATTATATCCTACATCTCAGGACATTTGCCACTTTTAATATTTTTTTGTCAGGACACAACTACACAAAGAGGGACTGTCCCTCTCAAAGTGGGACAGGTGGTAACCCTAAGTACACAGGATCACCAAGTTACAACTGTTGTCTGTAGGCACATCTGTATTCTTTCCAACATGGTATGCAGAGACATCTGCACACATAATGTCTGCTACTTGTACCCCCTGCCCCCCATTTTTATGTGGTACATCCTAGAATACAAGAGTTATATCTTACATGATGCAGGTGCACTGCTATAGTAGTATGCAGCAATTCAAAAGTTTGTCTCCTATACTGTTTATTTGTATGTTACGGAAGTAGTGTTTCTCTTTTTCATCTCCCTTCCTTTGTTGCTATCCTTCTTTTAAGAATTATTTATGTTTATTTTCATCTCCTGTCCTTTGTTGCTATCCTTTCTTTAATAATTATTTATGTTTATTTTCATCTCTCTTCCTTTGTCATTATCCTTCCTTTAATAATTATTTATGGTTACTTTGTTTCTTTTCAATTCTGTTTTCATTTAGGCTAAAAGCAGCTACCACAGGAGTGCCAGTGGTGCAGCCATGGTGTCCAGGCCTCAGGAAGGCCAGCCATCCCTGCATGTACCCTACCTGTACCCCAGACTGCTTCCCTTGTGGGAGCAATGGGAGTCATCCAGAACCTGACCTTTCCTGCAGCTGGTGGTGCTTCCCTGGCTGAGAGCTCCATTGTTCAAACCTGTGACACTACAGGGGATGAGGAGTTTGTGACACTCGGGTGAGAAGGTGGCACATCTAAAGGACTAGTGTATGGAAGCAATGTATAAGCCCCATGGAAAGGATCCTCTTCCAGCCAGCAGAGTTTCATCACTGCCTACCCCTGACATCACAGCCTCAGGTGGGGTGAAGAGGGGAGAGTGGTCAGGATGTCATCTGACCTCCTCCTGGGTGTCATGCAGGCAAGGCAGAATATAAGGGTGTACACACCCAAACTCTGATCCCAGAGTTTCTCTCCCTTGTGCATCTATGCCCTCTCCATTGGTTGTGTATTCTTTCCCACCAACAGAGCCCCCCCCTTTGTTTGTGTGTTTCTAAATTCACTTTCTCCCCAACCCTCCCAAACCATCAGTGTGTCAGAATCGCCCTGTTGGTCTTTGTCTACATTGTATGTTTGTGCATTTGCCCTGCTTTTGGCCCTCATCCTCTTACCATATCTTTCCTTCCTTTACATTCTTCTCCAGCTTCCCTTATTAGAAGAAAAAGATGGGCACCTATTCCATCTCTCCAATCCCATTCTTACCAGTCCCATTTCACTTGTGCATTCAATTTCTCTTCTATTTGCTGCACCTTTTTCTTATTGCCCTCTACAGCCACCTGCACCCTGTTTTTATGGTCATATTTTCTTGTCTTCTCACATATTAGCACATGTGCACATGATGCAGTGTATGCATTCTCTGCACGTATCTGTTTTCCTTGTCATAGTCCTATCTGTGACTGCAGGACTTCCTAATTCACCTCAAGACCCCGTACATTGTTCAAGCCAGTTTATGTATTGGCAGTGGAGCTGAAAGTAGATTTCCACCCAGTTAACTGATAATTCACCTTGGGCTGCAGAGAGTGCTATGAGTTGTATCTGCAGCAGGAAAACCACAATCACACTAGGTATTTTCTTTCTAAATACCAGGAATTGTTTTTCCCTTGATATTTTGTTTTGCTTTTACGAGGCATGGATTTTCCATATATGCTTCAGTTACTTTGATTTATGCCATTATATATGCATTATCACTTTTATTTGCTGAAAGAAAAACTCACCCATTCATTCAAGAAGTTCAAAATGTACCCAAGCAGATCTTTAGCAATCAAAACAGAATGCGATGCCTCTCAATGGGAGATGTAATGCCGTAGCTAGATGGGGCATGTTTGCTGCGTTACCTGAATTTGTAGAGAAGTGTGTGGTGTGCAGGCGAAAGGTGTTCTCACCTCTGGATTACAAGGTACAACTTTTATGAGAATGGGCTACATATCATGAGGCATAAATCTAGACAGAACAGTAAGTAACATCAACTCTTGGAAAAAGAATTCAGGTAGTGTAATCATCTGATAAACTGGAAAGGCTTATAATCTTAAAACTCAGCTTCACCAATAAAGCAATTAGGATTGTTAAGGACCTTTGAGTTCCACAGAATAGCTCATGGAAATAATAAATATGTGTAGCATCAGCAATTAAAATGTCAGGTTATCACAATGACAGCAAGCAATCAAGAATGGGGGAGCGTGAGAGAGAGGAAGGGAGAGAAGGCAAGGAAGAGACAGAGAGGGAGCAAAAGAGGGAGAGAGAGAGAGAGAGAGAGAGAGAGAGAGAAAGAGAGCTACATGGAGCAAGGGAGGGGGAGGGAGATAGAGGGAGAGACAGAGAGAAAGAATCAAGAAGAGAGTGGTAGAGATGGGGAGAGAAAGATAGAGAAGGGGAGACAGAGAGAGAGAGAGAGACAGAGAAGATTGTGGGAGAGAGAGAGAGAGAGAGAGGAAGAGAGGGAGGGAGAGAGAGAGAGAGAGAGATTCATGGAGTTAGTGAGGAGGAGGGGAAGGGGAGGAAGTGAGAGGGAAAGAGAGAAATGGAGAGACTGATATTTGTGTTAAATGTTTTCTGACTAGAAATGGAGTCCCTTTACTGCTGTCCCATGTTGACAGGTTATGGATGCCTGGATAATCCAACCTTCTTCTCTAAAGACTGGTATGCTTTTTCTGACCCTGACTGTTTAATGTCCCTTACTTCTCACAGATACAGAATATACTTCTTAGATACAGGTGAGGATTGTGAGTGTGGAGGAAAGTACAGTTGTGTACACTTACCATAAATGTAGAGTGTACTCACTGTAGCAGTCATCACATTTGGGTTATCTGCCTGCAGGTAGTCCTCAGCCAGCCTGAATACCAGAGTCTTGGATTTCTGCATCGAATGTTGTCTCTTCTTTCATGACGTCAGGTCTTCAGGGGTATAAAACATACAGCCGACACCATTACATCAGTTTTTCTTGCCCCAGATGTCAGGTGCCCCCAGAATGGGAAGCAATTATATGTTATGGTACACCTACATCGAAAAGCAAATACACCAGAAGACTTAAATATACCAAACAAGAAGGAAAGGTAGAGCCAAGAGAAGTCAGGCAGCTGGAGGGAGGGTAACCAGGACTGCAACAGTGAATACACTCGAACATCTACATTTATGGTAAGTGTAGACAACTGTACTTCATGTTTCACTGTTGCAGTCATCACATTTGGGCTGATTCCCAAAGCTAACAAAGGGAGGAGGAAGTTACAGAGCATTAGGGCCAGCTATTAAGCCCTGCAAGACTGCAGTGGCAAAGCCAGCTCTGGATTTAGAAAAAAGAGGCATGTGGTAATGCTTGGTGAAGGTATGTACAGAGCTCCAGGTAGCAGCTTCTAGGATGTCCCTGGTAGGTTCTCCTCTGAGAAAGGCTGCAGAGGTAGATGCAGCCATGGTGGAATGTGATCTTATCCCCTGTAGGTAGGTTTTCCATGGTGCTTGTAGCAGACATGAATGCAATGGGCTATCCATTTGGAAATGGTTTGTTTTTTAATTGCCTTCCGCTCTGCCTCTGCAGCAAAGCCAACTAGCAGCTGTTCAGATTTTCTGAGAGGCTTAGTCCTGTCCAAATAAAATCTAAGTTGTCTGTGCACGTCCAGAAAGTGCAGTATTCGTTCTTCTTTCTTTTGTGGATTAGGAAAGAAAGTAGGCAAGTGAATGGACTGATTTAGGGCCACACTAGACACCAGCTTGGGCATAAAGGAAGGATTGGTCCTGAGGGAAACCCTGTCTGCATGGAAGGTAACAAAGGGTTCCACTGCATGAGGGCCTGTAATTCAGACACTCTTCTTGCTGAAGTGATGGCTAGAAGTAAGGCTGTTTTCCAAGAAAGGAATTTCAACTCTGCTGTTGCAGCTGGCTCAAAGGGAGAGACAGTGAGCTTTTCCAATACAAAGTTAAGGTCCCAGGCTGGAGTAGGGGCTCTGCTGGGGGGAGGGGTCTTACATTTTTGGCCCCTCAAAAGAATTGATTTAGCAGAGGGTGAGAGAAGAGGGGTGGCTCAGTATTATAATGAGCTGAAATGTGAAAGGCATGAATTTTAATTGACAAGAAGGATAGGCCCTTGTGGAGCATTTCTGTTAATTACTGAAGAATATGAGGCAAGCAGGGTACCGTTGTGCACATCCCCTGTGTCTGGCTCCAGGAACAGTATATTTTCCACTTTTAGCATTGTATTTTCTAGTACTAGGCCTCCTTGCCTCCAGAATGACATCTAGCACCTGCTTACTGAGGGATGCTATTGGAGAGCTCAAGGAATTAGCCAGGCTGCAAGGTTCATGGTTTGAAGCTGAGGGTGCAGAATCTGGCCCACCTGCTGGGACAGCAGGGAAGGGGTCTGAGGCAGGTGCCATGGTTCCAGCAGTGTCATACTGCACAAGAGGGGGTACCAGAGCTGGTGTGGCCAGTCTGGTGCAATCAGTATTGTCCTTGGCTTGTCCTGTTTGATCTTTAGCAGAACCTTCGAAAGGAGAGGCAGAGGGGGAATGGCATAAACTGAGAGGCTTTCCCAGGTAAAGAACAGGGCATCCACTTTCCAAGTTTGACTTTGGGGAGTCCTTGTGCAGAATTTGTCCAATTGGTAGTTCTGAGGGGAGGCAAACAGGTCTACCTCTGGAGTCCCCCATTTGTTCCTCAAGAGGTTGAATATTTTGGTTCCAGTTTCCATTCGTGTGGGTCCATGAGATTTCTGCTTAAGTCATCTGTCAGTGAATTTAGCTCGCCTGGCAGGAATTGAGCTTGTAGGTGCACTTGGTAGCTCAAGGCTGTGTTCCACAGAGCCATGACTAGTCTGCAGAGAGGGTACGAGTGGGTTCTCCCCTGCTTGTTTATGTACCATATAACTGTGGTGTTGTCTGTCTTTACCGATAGTTGTCCTGGAAGAATGTGGTCTTTGAAGGCTGTCAGGGAATTCTGTACAGCTAACATTTCTTTTTGGTTGCTATGCAGGTGCATCTGACTCAGGTTACATTTGCCCTGAATGCACTGCCCTGCCAAGAGAGCCCCCATGTATGGTCTGATGCATCTGTTGTTAGGGTTTGGGCGGCAGGGGGTAGAGTGAAAGGGAGCCCCTTGTTGTGGTAGAAGGCCTCTGCCCACCACAGGAAGTCTGGTCTTTATACAAGGAATGTAGGAATCATTGATTCCAGGTTCTGAGAATGTTGACACTATAGACGTTTTAGATACCATTGTAGTTTCCTCATATGCAGTCTTGCATATGGAATTAGTAGAATGCAAAAGGCCATGAACCCCAGGGCTTGCAAAATTTTCCTTGCAGATAGCTGGGGTTTTGCGGCCAATAGTTTGAAGTAGGTTGTCAAATTAACTTGTTTCTCCAGAGGGAGGAAAGCCATCTGGGAAGTTGTGTTCAAGCTTGCTCCCAGGAATACAATCTGTTGGCAGGGTACTAGGTGAGATTTCTTTTCATTTATGGTGTACCCCAGAGAGGTTAGAAGTTTCTTTACAAATGCCAGATGTTGTAATAGCAAGTCCTGACTTTCTGCCTGAATCAGACCATTGTCCAAGTATGGGTATATCTGAATATTTCTCTGCCTGCAAAATGCAATGGCTGGAGCTAGGCACTTTGTGAATACCCTGGGTACAGTAGATAAGCCAAAGGGAAGTGCAGAAAACTGATAGTGCATGGAGCCTGCCCTGAAGCGTAGGTATTTACTGCAAGATTCCCTTATTGGAATGGCAGGTAAGCTTCCTTTAAGTCTAAGGTTGCCAACCAGGCATATTTGCCAAGCATAGGAAGAAGCTGTTGAAGTGTTAGCATTTTGAGATTACCAGAAGGGTGTTTACAATAGAGAGGTCCAGGATAGGATGCCAGGAGCTGTCTTTTCTGGTTACCAGGAAAAGTCTTGAATAAAACCCTTGTCCCCTTTGTTCTGCTGGGACAGGTAGAATAGCCCTGATACTTAGAAGAGAGAGAACCTGCTATTGGGCCTCAACCCACTGATTTGGGGGTAGGTCTGACCAACCGTTTGGGGTTGGTAGGGAGTTGAAGTGGAATTTGTATCCTTGGGAAACTATATTCAAAACCCATTTGTCTCCCAGTTTTTTGCATGCAGGGCGAGCTTTCCTCCTAAGGGAGCAGGCAGTTGAGCAGGACTTGAGAGGGTTAAGGTTAAGTCATTGTGCCATTTTTCCATAGGGGGTTGGTTTACTGCTCGCTGCTTTGGAAGTGGGAGCCCCCCACTGCTTAGACCTGTGCACAGTCTGCTATTCCTGGGTTTGGACTGAGAGGGCCTGGAAGAGACTAGAAAGGACCAATTCTTTGAAGGCCAACATCTACTAAATCTGGGAGGCTGTACTTGTAGGAAATCTTTAACAGTTTGCATAGATTTAGCTTTTTTTATTCTTTTATTTTATTTTTATTTTACATTGTTGACCGGGCTGGTCCAACTGGATATATGTCCATTTTCAGCAGAGGCCCGGGGAGAAAAGCTCCAAGTGAAAACATTAAACATTAATAAACAGAGTTACAAATATAGCTCAGAGAAAAATAATAATAGCATGATAATATTTTTACAGTGGCTACAATAAGCAATTAAATACAAAAAGGGTGTTCAAATTGGGCATGTTAGAAGAAAAGTAAGTTTTAGTAAAGATTTTTAAGCATGATAAATGAGAGTACTAGGAGCAAATTGCAAGCTGGTCAGGGTTAGAACAGGGGCAGAGCCGGTGAGTTTTGAGTTGGGATTTGAAACTGGAAAGAGAGGAGATAGCAGTGAGGTTGGAAGGAAGGGAGTTCCAGGCTTTTCCGATTGTGTTAGAGAACAAGGAGTTGCCTGCCAAGTTGTTGGATTTACAGGTTGATATTATTAGTTTGTTAGAAGAACGTAGGCTTTTGAGGTTACAATAAGGACTAATAAGGGTAGTGAGTATAGGGGTGTTGGTAGGTTTGTAGAGGATTTTATGGGCTAAGGACAGCTGGTGAAATAAGATCAGATTTTGCAGCTCAAGGCATCCCAATTGTTTTAAGTTTAAGCAGTGGTGAGTTCTAAAGGTGGAGCCAGAGGCAAATCTGGCAATACTGTTGTAGGCAACAGCCAGTTTGGTGAGGTTAATTTTGGACAAATATGTGTAAATAGGGGAGGCGTAAAGGACGGTAGAAATCAGATGGGAATGGGCAATGGAAGTTCTGGCAAGTGGTGTAAGAAATGGTTTAATTCTAAACAGGGAGCCAAGTTTTATGTTAACTAATTTTATAGTGTTGTTAATGTGAGAATCAAAGCATAGGTTGCTGTCTATCTCTACTCCGAGGAGCCTGGTGGTAGGGTCAGGTGATATGTTGGTGCCATTACTAGACAAGACAGAGAAGTTGAGTGGAGAGGATTTTTCGGTGGGGGAGAAAAGTAACAGTTTGGTTTTCTTGGGGTTTAAGATTAAGCATCGTTTTAGTAACCATTTTTCAACATTTTGGAAAGTCTGTTGGGTGATTGATAGAGTACAGTTCAGAGGGGGATGAGGCAGAACAAATCAAAGTAGAATCATCAGCATACTGTATACAGGTTGCAGAGGAAATACTGGTATGTAGATCATTAATGAAAATAGAAAACAGAAGGGGGCCAAGTATTGAGCTTTGGGGGACTCCAAGGGTAATGGGTAGGAGGTTGGATAAGTTGTTTTGTCAGAGCACTGCCTGTTGTCTGTAATGAAGATATGACTCCAACCACTTTATCACACCAGAGTCGAGAGCAAAAGCTTTAAGTAAGTTTAACAGTATATGGTGATTGACCATATTAAAGGCTTTGGATAGGTCAATAAAGAGAGCAGAGGTAAGTATATTATTGTTCCGGTTTTTGTTGATGCAGTCAGTAAAGGAAAGGAGGGCTGAAGTGGTGCTGTGGAAAGGCCTGAAGCCATGTTGACAGTCAGCTAGTAGGTTGTGATTTAACAGATGTTTAAGAAGTTGTTTTTGGATGCATTTCTCCATGATTTTAGGTAGGGGAGAGTAAGGCTATGGGACGGTAGTTTGAGAGTTCTGCTGAGATCCCACCTTTATGCAGGGGAATGATATGTGAAATTTTCCAGAGTGAAGGAATGTAGCCTTCAACAAAGGTTCTGTTAATCAGAATGGAAATGGGATAGGCTAATGGATTGGCTGTAATTTTTAGATACTGAGCTGGTAGAAGGTCAGCAGAAGGAGAGGAGGTTTTAAGTTTGTGGAGAAGAGAACAGATAAGTGAAGTGGGTACAGGCTACAGTTGAAAAGTGGGAATAGACGTGTTAGAGGAGGAGGACTGAGAGGAGATATTGGGGCTAGTTGATTAGCTAGAGACTGGACAGTTTCAGAAAAGAAGGCATTGAAGGCATCAGCAGTTTTGGGTTGTTTTGGGAAGTGCCTAAGGGGCATGGGGTGTCAGTGTGGCCAGGCTTTAAGAGAGTATTTATATCAGCCCAGAACTTTTGTGGAATTTGTTGGTTAGCTTGTTGTAAATGGCAGTAGCAGTTTCTTTTATCTAGAAGTACAGCTTTTTTAGTGGAGTTTCTTATTTGTCTAAAGTTAAGGTGGTCAGAGGGATCTTTAGTGCTACGAAATTTGGTCCAGAGTTTATTTTTCAGGATAATTTTATGCCTTGTATCTTTTGAGAGCTAAGGGGCAGGTTTTGAACTAATTCTAATAGATCTTAAGGGAGCATGAGAGCCTAGGACAGAAAGGAACCTGGAGTTGAAGTAAGCTACAGCATCATCCAGTGGCAGTTGTTTAAGAGGAGACCAGTTGCAAGCATTTAGTTCTGTAAGGAAGCTTTCAGGGTTAAAGTTTTTATTTGATCTGTCCATTTTGTATTGTTAGGTTAGGGGTAGTAGTTTTATGTCTGATTAGAAGTAAGAGCGTGGTCACTTAAATCATCAGGTAGTGTCCCTACTGTATACATTTGGTAGTGACTATTTATCAGAATCCAGTCCAATATGCTTTCTTTGTTGTTAGTTTTGTTAGTTCTGGTTGGGGCTTGAATGGTTTGTGAAAAAACGTGAAGATTTAAGAGGGTGGGAGGGTCTACAGAGGTACAGGTTTTCCAGTCTACATTGACATCGCCTAGGACTATGGTTTCTTGTGGGAATTGAGTAGAAAGCCATCCTTTTGAGGACTTCTTCTGCTTTGTTGCCAAACAGGTGGTCTTAGTTTAAGGGAGCATATAGTATTTTAGCTTTAACATGATCTGGCAAGTTTTGTTCCTTAAGCCAAGCATGCCTTCTAAGTACAGACCCAGTGACAGCAGCCATGCAAGATGCTTTAAATCCTGTAATTCTTTGTGTTCAGCACAGTCAGGAATCAACATAATTTTCTGTTTAAGTAGTCCCATAATATGCTGCTGGTACTTTAACATATGAAACTGGCAATTTAAAACCCTAATGGCCAAAGTAACAGAAGTGTATACATTCTTACCCCATCTGTCTAAGGCTCTAGAATCTCTATCAGAAGGGGTAGGATTTTTGGCAGAAGTAGCCTTAATGCCGTTTGGTCCTTGGGAAATGATCTCTGGATCTGCAGTAGGATTCTTGAAAAGGAACTTGTGAGAGTCAGGTACTCAGTAATACCTGTCAGGTTTTCTGGGAGCCAGAGGTAAAGTGTCTGGGAAAGGCTAGATTCCAAGAAAGCATCATATACAATGTCCAGAACAGGAGGGATAGCTAAAGGCCTGTGTTGAGGAAGGAGTAAGAAATCCTTAAGCCTCTTTTTGGAGTCAGAGTAATCCTGGCTTTCCCAGTGGAAATGCTCCCTAAGAGTGTGCAAGGTTTCACCAGAAGAAAAATCTTCTGGAGGTGAAGCAGAGGCAATGGAATCCTCTGCATCAGAATCCTCATTGGTAGATTAGGGCAAATCCTGGTAATCAGAAGGAAAACAAATATCAGATTCCTGATCAGAAGAATCAGAAGGAAAATCAGTTCTAGGTCTCTTAGAGGAGTAAGGCTTAGAGGAGTAAGGCTGGCTTCCCCTAATTAAGGTAATAAGGTCTTCAGCCATTCTAAGCATTTGTTTTTTTAGGCATTCAGCCTGAGCATGTGGTTTGGACATTGGTTTTCTTGGCATAGTGTGACTTTTAGGCCTGGATGAAAAAGATGGCGTCTGTTTAAAATGCAAGTCTGTAGGACTGAATACAACCTCAGAAGCCAGTGCCTGCACAGTGGCTCCGGACCCATCCAAGGTGGAGACATCCACAGGTTCCATAGTCGAAGAAGCATCTTGCAGCATACTGGACTCCAAATGGCTCTCAGTAGAGGCCTGTGAATCTGAAGTATCGGGTATCAGGGGCTAAGAAAGCACCTCACTGAGTACTGGCAGACCGGTGACTAGCTTAACGGAAGTGTCGTCTGCAGTTTGGACGTATGCGGTCTGTCTCTATCTTTATCTTTATGTTTTTTCAAAGATCAGTAGTCGGATGGCTTAACGAAGCCATTTCGGAGTACTGATACCGAGTACCAAAATAATTTGCTGCAAAGATAGCCCAACAACTAATAGTTTGGGGGTTGAACAAGGCACAAAACTGACTGTGAGGGATGTCGTGGTCTGGGCCTAAGTAGGGAATGCAGTACGAATGAATGCTTTCCAAAGGTAAGACAATTATTAAATTTTACTGACATCGGTTGGAGTAAGAAAAAAGATCCCCAATGGGGTACTTATCTTTTTTTGAAGACTTTGGTTCTGAAACTCGAAAACAAAAATTTCAAGAGTTGGCCGACAGGCACTTGCGAACTGCTTCTGCTTCGGGCACCGCATGGCAAGAAAGACTGATGTAATGGTGTCAGCTGCATGTTTTATACCCTGATGACCTGACATCATGGAAGAAGAGACAGCATACGAAGCAGGAATCCAAGACTCTGGTATTCAGGCTGGCTGAGGGCTACCTGTAGGAAGATAACACAAATGTGATGACTGCAACAGTGAAACATGAAGAACATCACAGTGCTGACTGCATATTTTCAATAAGTTAGCGAGGAGAAAATGTGAAAAGCCAGTACATTCTTGAAAAATATTGGAAGACAAAGGTGCTGCCTATATATCCTTCTGATTCAGGTACAGTTATCAAACATATGTTACTTTTTTTATCATGCCACTTTAGGCGATACAAGGCATTTTGAATGTCCCTCAGTGCATTATTCCCAAGATTGTTGAATAAAGTAAGTATGACCTGTGCGAGTTGTGCTAAAACATCAGCTGTTGTGCACAGCTATGGTAAGGTATGTAACAAGCTTTCAAATGCTATAAAGATGGAGCATTACGAATTCTCAAAGGGTGATTTGATAAAACGTATCAAATTAATTTGTTATTCATTGAGAATCTCAACACCTTCCCTAGGAAACATAGTATGGCTCAGGGGGCTACAATCTTAGGATTGGTTCCAGGAAGTCAGGCAGTATCTGTTGGGATATTGTTGATATTATGTTGAGCAGATGCTCACCTCACTCAGATAATATTCAGTGAAGCTCAAAGCAGCAAACAGAAAATGGGAGCTGTGCTACGCCAAACTATGTTTCAACCATGGCAAGGGGATGCTACGCCAAACTGTTTCAACCATGGGAAGGGGATAGACTGTCACGAGTACAGGTGGCTTTCACTCATGTTTTAACAAATTTATGAATTGTCCCTTGTTCAAAAGTATTCCATACTGCAATGTCTACTAGATGAGGAAGAGAAAGTTGCATTGTCCACAAATATAGTCATAGAAAGGAGGTTCAAAACTAACAGATCAATAGACATGACTTTCTACTACTTTAAGTTATTAACTCTTTATGTAGTGATTTTAATATTCACATTTAGACAATCCCCTGTCAACACAGATACCAACATATTTTTATTACCAGACATAGGTTGTATCTTTGATGTATAATAAAGTGTTTCCCCAAAGAAGCTATGCTGTTTTCCATTCAAGCATCAGGTTAGCACCTTAATTTAAGTGCCCACTTTTTAATCGTCATTCCTGTCTTCAGTACTGTTCTCATCTCTTTCCCATAACTTTTAGTAATACTACCTGTGACATTCTTATTTTCAATTTATGGCACATCTTTCATTTAATGTGCTTTAATTTTTTAACCCGCCTTTTCATCTATGAGTAACAGAAAATTATAAGCAAAAAATGTTGTGCATTACTTTTTATGTCTGTTGCTATTTGTATTTCTGTTCACATCTGTATCTTCAAACTGGTCTATATCACATTGTCGTACTTGTATAAGTTCGAACGATGTAATATCAAACCCAAGAGTCCGAAATGCAAAAATAGCAATGTCACGGCACATTGATTGTTTTCCCAGGAAAAAAAAAAATCGGTGCGCTGTTTTTGGGGCTTTGCTATTTCCTCCACTGTGGTGCGATCTCTGAGTTCGTATATTTAAGTAGGGGGGGTGTGGTGGGGGCACAGTTTAAGGGTTATGTTTTTTTTTTTTTTTTTGGGAACAGCGATTTTTTTTCCCTGGAAAAAAAATCGCTGTTCTGTGTGTTCGTTATTGTGCGGTTTCAGACTTTTGGGTTCACTGTTACATCGTTCGAACTTATACAAGTTCAACAATGTGATATAGACCATCTTCAAACATGTTATGTGTTATGAATCATGCCTCTCAACTGAGCCTGTTTTTGTCTCATATTTTTGCCATGTCCATCATAAAAAAATAATTTGATGGCAAATCATTGAGTTTCACAGTTATTATTGTTCAAACAATGCATGTTGATACTTAGTCAATTGCTCTATTAACTTTTACATGAATTAGAGTAATATTAAAAACTGGCCCTGATTTTGAGCTTTTGCCTTTCTGTACCCCCTCCCCCACACGCTTTTTGGATTCGCCCCTTATTGTTGAGTACAGAAGCAGAGAGTTATGTTATGAAGAATTAATTTAAACCTCTCAGGTTGAGAGGAATCAATTGATGTAGTCTGAGCATCTTTTGAGGATGTTCCCTTCATGCATTACTTGGGAGGTATACCAGACCCATCCTCATGACATTAGGCCATGAGGTAAACCCAGCACATGGTTGGATTATAACTCTCTACTTGCCTCTCAGTTTCTTAGGATCCCAATGGAAGAGATGAAGTGTAGCATGAACTTCAGCAGGAGAAGGGATTTAAAAAACAAAGTGAATTATATTTGGATTTGGATTGATTAGTATTTTAGGGTGACAGTACAGTCTTCATTTAAACACTGTTATGCCTATAAATTTAATGTTTATCTTTTCAATGATAATGGAGCTGTTTTCTTATGTTGACTCTGAAAATGGACACTGAATAGTAGTGGTCCATGCTGACACAAGTATATAAATTAGTAGGTAGATAGGCAGAAAAAAGGAGAGAAAATCGATGCATATACAGATAAATCAAGGTAGACAGGCTGACAGAAAGACAGAGAGAGAGAGAGAGAGAGATACAGATAAATATCTAGATAAATTAGATAGATAGATAGATAGACAACACTGGATGGAGTGATGACTGTTTAAAAGACATCCAACACTTAAGTAATATTTTTATTTCTTAATGTGCTTTGTCATGCACAGTCTAAAATTAGGAGACGTAGAGAAACATTTGTTTTTTGCTGAGGAAGACTGCAAACTACTTAATCGGATATAACCATAAGTTAACAGTGACTGTGTTCTATTCTCAGGTACAGCAACACCTGGGCTTTTACATTAATGGAAAGGGACTGTGGTAGGCAAAGCCCTTCAAAGTCTGAGTATAGGAATAAACCACCAATCTACCATGATGAAACCACTTGGGCATTTTTCAAGTTAGGTAGCCATGGGACATCTGTGCTTTAATCACTGATTCCTCCTCTATATCTTTTCCACTCTTCTGACAGAAAATCTCAAGTTAAAATAAACATGAAATAAAATAAAAGAATAGAATACATTGACATAACATGGGAAACAGCGTAATATTCTGAAGAAGCTGTAACTATAACATAAAACCTTCTAGGATAAGGCAAATGTAAAAACAGTTCTATTAATATGTAGGTATGCTCACTAATTGTATGTTGGTGCGAGTAAGTCAGTAATCAAGGTGTATCTACAATGCCTAAGTCACAGAGGACTCAGGTCAGGTGGACAGAAGTGCCACCAGCCACTGGGAGGCTAGTGCAGGGGTGAGTTGACTGGTGCCAAGCTAACAAGTTCCACAGATGGGGGGACTCAGGCCATGCAAGGCAAGATAGACTGACACAAGAACTTTGTATTTAATCCACTGTTCGATGGGCAGCCAGCGCAGACTCCACTCAACCAGAGCAATGTGATGGTATCTAGACTGAGCTGTAAAGTTTTGAATAGCTGCTTCTGTCCAAGTTCTGTATCTTGTAATCCAAGTACCTTTGTACACTATATCAAATGCCAAGGTAGGAGGCAAACCAATGTAGGACAGTGCCGATCATAGCACAGCAGTGTTCTTAACATTTAAGGAAAAATAGACTAATCCACTATATCAAATGCCAAGGAGAGTACCAACAGGTCCAGAAAAGAGAAACTGCATTAATCTGTCACCGTAAAAAGTGTGGTGTCTAATTCCAAAGCTGAACTGGAAAGGTTAATGTTATTAACTTTCAGACTTCTGCTGAAGACACACTACTATATCCAAAATCTCAAAAACAGACAGAAGACTGGCCACAATTATCCAGACTGTTCCAGTCAATCCCAGTCTTTTTAAGGATAAAAGTGAGTAAAGCCTTCTTTATTTGTGTAGGAAATTCTCCTTCTTGAAGTGAAGTGGCAGCAATCTGGTACAAGACTAGACCTGGACCTTTGGGCATGCTAAAACAAGCTTGGTAGGGCATGGATCCCATACACAGTAGTATTATACATGCTGGGAAGTGTAAGAATAAATTATTACAGTCAAGAATGGCAAACTCACACCACACAAAAGGCTAGGTCAAACCACCAGAGAACACTGAGATCCTTCTCACTTGCAAAACGTGGGAGCAAGGACATAATAATGGGGAAACATGGCTGCACAGTACAGGGCAGCCAGCCCACACTTTGGGCTTGGAAGTTTCTGGTTTCCTCTCCCTATCTTTTGGGAAAAAGTGTGAGTTTCCATTGTATGCCTTTCCTACATTTAACAGTGGAAGCAGGCAATCCAGATCTTTTGAAGAAAATAATGTAGCCATCTCCTATAAAGCTTCTCAAAGCATGTACTCTGTGCTGCAAGCTTTTCTGGTGGCTGGGTGAGAAATAATGTATGGGAATGTCCTTCAGGCCATTTATATGATGATTGACTAATGAATCCTTCTGACCCATGAGTTGAAATAGCTGGGTTAGGGTAGGTGCATTATTCAGTTTGATGAGAGAGAAAATGGGTACTACAAATGAAAAATAGATCTAGGTTTCTAGAGTCAATATTTACCAGTAATGCAGCTTGTTACAAAAGAGTAAACATTGCAATGAATATTAGCAACAGAACCCACCATCAGATTATTGGCTGACTGACTCATGGGATAATCATATTATGGCATGCAACCACAGCCTGTATAATGATCTAAAGCATTTTACAATAAACTACTATTTGCAGTGATGGAGGACTTAGTGAGTTACCTAAACACAAGCAAAACACAAATAAATGCATGATCTTGAGGTAGCTACAAGACACTATTGCTAATGATCTACATACCGCTGATACCTCTCAACCTCTATATGCAAGAAATTTGGCCAAAGCCAACAGTAATGGGGAACAAATGTCCAAAATCAGGGACAGATGTTAAATATTGCTTTTATAAACATATCAAGTTGTTTGAATAACAGGTTTTATATTAAAATGCATTTTTCTGAGGGCTATGAAGCTTTAAACACCTACACACAGCATTATTTATGGATTAAGTAGTTATATATTAGAAGTTGCCATCCTCCTTCATGCTTCTAGAATATATCATTCTTAGACAAGACTATGAACATAAAAAAGTGGTGTGGTAGCTGTTATATGCCCACTCACTACAGCTACCTCCATGCCCTAAAAACACCCCAAAATTTAATAATGCTGAAGTTATAGTCTCCTGTTTAAAACTCAACATCCAGAAAAAACATACAAATTACAGCCATTTATATACCCCCATTGATAATATCAACACCATAAAAAGCATTGTATCCCGAGTGCTAGACGTTATAAATCTGGAAACTATCAAACTAGGTAGCATCAACATAGACTAGCAAAATATAACTTCCAGCTGCCCTAAATTCTCTAAAAACCTTTAGAATTTCGCTCAACTATTCTCAACCCCTGCAAAAAATAACAAAAATAATAATAAACAGTCCTTGAGTGGATTCTCGCAAATTCCCCAAGTAACATAACTGGTTCAGGCTATCTACCGAATACCTTCAATGACCACCTGACCACCTCCCAACACCTGCTCTGAGACAAGCAAGTGATATTCTAATGTAACCTCACTACAATAAAGTCCAAAAGTGTGCTACGTGTTATAAAGAAACATTTACTTCCAACCTCAAACTATATCATTAACATGTCCTAAAAATGTTATCCTCTAGATAATGTGGTCTTCAATTTTAATTTTATTTTTCTAAACACTTTAAATTGCCTATTCTGTCTATAAAATAAATGTAGAAAATCAAACCTCACACCATAGTTAACAAAAGACACTGAGCACATTATGCTATTAAGGGACAAATCCTGGAAAAAATCGACAATGGAAAAAGCAAAAATAAAGATTCAAAATTGTCACCACCTACGAAATCCCACAAAATACCAAATAAAGGCAGACATAAACTCCTACTATACTGATGTACAGCACACAAGTAAAAAAAAACTGTTTTGCTCATCCTTAAGCAACCTCTGACGTGCAGGGGAATCAGTCACCCCAGTCTGTATAACAAATATTGACACTGACACTATTGTCACTATTGTCAGTCAGTTCAACTCTTAATTTATTTAAACATTCCTCTCCCTAATAAAAAACTCACCCATCCTTTCACCATTCTCACTGAAATACATAGCCAGACACTTTCATTTATTTTCCAACCAGTGCCTACCTTTGTCATTAGAAAATACCTAAAAACATAAAGCCCACCACTTTAGTTGCCAACAGCTTACCAACCAAATGTATCATGATGGCAGCTGATGCACATGCCTACCAGGGCTCCATCCTGATCAATTGCTCCATTAAAGAAAACTATGTCCCTACCCACTGGAAGAAATCATACAGTATAACCCTTTACTACTTCTGAAAGTCCAGAGATCTATCCAATTGCCATACTATCACTATACCACTTTCTGTAGCAAACATTCTACAAAAATACACAAATACACAACTTCTCAAACACACCGTAGATGATAACCTCCTGACACTGACACAACATGGCTTCCACATTAACCATAGCACTACTACCACCTTCTCAACTTCACTAACACTAACTTCTATACAACCAATGGGAATATAGTCTCTTGTGCTGCTTGATCTATCAAATGCTGTTGACATAGTTTCCCAACAAAAGCTTCTAGATGAACTATTATCTATTGATGTTTATATCATCTGAATCATGGTTTCACAGCTACCTTACTAACAGACAATAGATCATAAAATGCAAATAGAATTCTCATAATTTCTGCGAGGCTCTGTCAGTGCTTCCCAAGGCTGAATATTTGTTCCACAACTATTAATATTTTTTATAACAAGCTTCATACTGAACTTGCTTCCACAGTGCATTATCACCCTCATCTGCTATGTCCTCACCCTAAATTAACTCCAAAAACTCACTCAAGAATCCTCTTCAATAGAATCCTTGTTTTCTAACTCAAACATAATCCTAAACCCAAAGAAAAGTAAGATAATGTTCTTCTCATAAAAAAAAAATTCCAAATAAAAGCATGCATTCACAATCATGTCTACCAATAATACTATAATGCTAAAAGAAACTGAGCCTGATACAAAATTTCTGGAAGTTACCATAGACAAGAGCCTAAAATACGACCAGCACCTACAACTATAAAAAACAAAACAAAAACAAAACAAAAATAAAAAAGCAGCAAAACCTATGTCTCCTATATAGGGAAAACCATTACCTTACAACTACTGTTAGGAAGAGCACTATATCATCTTATATCCTGCCATTAGTTCTTTATGCTGCGCCAATACTTGTAAACCCTACATGCTACTCAGAAATCAAAATTAGAGGTATGCAATGACCCATAACAACAGACCCCACCACTTCTTCTTCTTCTTCTTTCGGCTGCTCCCATTAGGGGTCACCACAGTAGATCAACTGTTTCCATTTCTTCCTGTCCTCTGCATCTTGCTCTGTCACACCAACCACCTGCATGTCCTCTCTCGCCACATCCATAAATCTTATCTTAGGCCTTCCTCTTTTCCTGTTACCTGGCAGCTTCATCCTTAGCATCTTTTTCCCAATATACTCTGCATCCCTCCTCAGCACATGTCCAAACCAATGTAATCTTGCCTCTCTGGCTTTCTCTCCAAACCTTCCAACCTGGTCTGACCCTCTAATATACTTATTCCTAATCCTGTCCATCCTTGTCACACCCAGTGCAAATCTTAACATCTTCAACTCTGCCACGTCAAGCTCTGACTCCTGCCTTTTTGTCAATGTCACTGTCTCCAACCCATATAACATAGCTAGTCTCACTACCCTCTTGTAGACCTTCTCTTTCACTCTTACTGGTACTCGTCTGTCACAAATCACTCCTTAAGCTCTTCTCCACCCACTCCATCCTGCCTGCACTCTCTTCTTCACCTCTCTTCCACACTCACCATTACTCTGAACTGTTGATCCCAAGTACTTAAACTCATTCACCTTCGCCACCTCTACTCCCTGCATCCTCACCATTACTCTATCCTCCCTCTGATTCACACACATATATTCTGTCTTAGTCCTGCTGACCTTCATTCCTCTTCTCTCTAGAGCATATCTCCACCTCTCCGGGGTCTCCTCCACCTGTTCCCTACTCTCACTACAGATCACAATGTCATCTGCAAACATCATAGTCCACGGGGATTCCTGTCTGATCTCGTCTGTCAACCTGTCCATCACCATTGCAAATAAGAAAGGGCTCAGAGCTGATCCTTGATGTAATCCCACCTCCACCTTAAATGCATCTGTCACTCCCACCGCAGACCTCACCACTGTCACACTACTCTCGTACATATCCTGTACCACTCTTACATACTTCTCTGACATTCCCGACTTCCTCATGCAATACCACAACTCCTCTCTAGGCACCCTGTCATATGCTTTCTCTAAATCCACAAAGACACAATGCAACTCCTTCTGACCTTCTCTGTACTTCTCCATCAACACTCTCAGAGCAAACATTGCATCTGTTGTGCTCTTTCCTGGCATGAAACCATACTGCTGATCACTAATCATCACCTCCCTTCTTAACCTAGCTTCCACTACTCTTTCCCATAACTTCAAGCTGTGACTGATCAGTTTAATCCCTCTGTAGTTACTACAGCTCTGCACATCACCCTTATTCTTAAAAATCGGTACCAAAACACTTTTTCTCCATTCCCCAGGCATCCTCTCACTTTCCAAGATTTCATTACACAATCTAGTTAAAAACTCCACTGCCATTTTACCTAAACACCTCCATGCTTCCACAGGTATGTCATCTGGACCAACAGCCTTTCCGTTCTTCATCCTCTTCATAGCTATCCTTACTTCCTCCTTGCTAATCTACTGCACTTCATGATTCACTATCCGCACATCATCCAACCTCTCTCATTCTCTTCATTCATCAACCCCTCAAAGTACTCTTTTCATCTGTTCAACACACTCTCCTCGCTTGTGAGTACGTTTCCCTCATTATCCTTTATCACCCTTACCTGCTGCACATCTTTACTAACTCGGTCCCTCTATCTAGCCAATCGGTACAGGTCCTTTTCTCCCTCCTTAGTGTCCAACCTTTTATACAACTCTTCATACACCTTATCCTTAGCCTTTACCACCTCTCTCTTTGCCATGCACCTCATCTCCTTATACTCTTGTCTACTTTCTTCATCTCTTTGACAATCCCACTTCTTCTTCACCAACCTCTTTCTCTGTATACTCTCCTGTACTTCTTCATTCCACCACCAGGTCTCCTTGTCCTCCTTCCTCTTTCCAGATGTCACACCAAGCACCTTTCTAGCCATCTCTCTTACTAGCTCTGCTGTAGTTGCCCAGCTATTCGGTGCCACCCAGTGCCTGTCTTAACTCTTCCCTGAACATCACCTCACAATTACCCTTTTTCAATTTCCACCATTTGATCCTTGGTGCTGCCCTCACACTCATCCTCCTCTTCTTGATCACCAATGTCATCCTACAAACCACCATCCTATGCTGCCTAACTACACTTTCCCCTGCCACCACTTTACAGTCTCCAATCTCCTTCAGATTGGCCTTTCTACATACGATACTATCCACCTGTGTGCATCTTCCTCCACTCTTGTATGTCACTCTATGCTCCTCCCTCTTGTTAAAATACGTATTCATCACAGCCATGTCCATCCTTTTTGCAAAATCCACTACCATCTGACCTTCTGCATTCCTTTGCTTAACACCATACCTACCCATCACTTCCTCATCCCCTCTGTTCCCTTCACCAACATGCCCATTGAAATCTGCTCCAATCACCAGTCTCTCAGTCTTGGGTACAGTCATCGCCACTTCATCCAACTCACTCCAAAATTTTTCTTTCTCATTCATCGCACACCCAACTTGTGGAGCATATGCACGAACAACATTCATCATTACACCATCAATTTCCAGCTTCATAAACATCACTCTATCCGACACTCTTTTCACCTCCAAAACACTCTTAGCATACTGTTCCTTCAGGATAATGCCTATGCCATTTCTCCTCCCATCCACACCATG
Organism: Protopterus annectens; assembly: GCF_019279795.1. Taxonomy (NCBI): domain Eukaryota; kingdom Metazoa; phylum Chordata; order Ceratodontiformes; family Protopteridae; genus Protopterus; species Protopterus annectens. The sequence continues at coordinate 653,486,877 of NC_056745.1, read as the reverse complement.
ATAAAACAATTTGAAACCACCTCTGATATACCTAGCCTTGCTCTCCTTCCATCTGGTCTCTTGCACACACAATATACCAACCGTCCTTCGGTCCATCATATCAGCTAGCTCTCTCCCTATACCAATCATACTGTCAACATTCAAAGTTCCGACCCTCACTATCACAATCCTAGACTTTACCTGCCTTCGGGCATGCCTTCCGCTTCTTCTTCTCTATCGGCCAATAGTAGCCCAATTTCCGCCAGCCTTCTGTTGGCCAACAGTACTGGTGGTGGTCATTGTTAACCCAAGCTTCAACCGATCTGGTATGAATTTCTGTACTGTTTTCTGCATGTATGATTTGGCAAAATTTTACGCCGGATGCCCTTCCTGATGCAACCCTCCCCATTTATCCGAGCTTGGGACCGGCACAAAGAAATGCACTGGGTTGTGCATCCCCAGTCTATGAGTCTCTAAAACAAGTAAGCTGTTTAGAACTGCCACAGCACCTCTGATACTCTCAACTACTTATAGCATTCATACACCAGATATCTGCCCATCACTAAATAATATAATTCTACACTACCTCTTTCCAGATCCCTGCACACCAGCAGCAAATACCTGCTAACAACTACCAAATATAATAAAATCTTATAAGACTCTTTGTACTCAAGCTATGTATCCAACATTTGGAATGAGCACCCAATCCCGCTGAAACAGCTAGACAGAATTATACAATTCAAAACTAAGTTAAACCAATTCCTAACAGAGACATGACTTTGCTCATGTATACTTCCAGGGTAATTTAACTTAATGCACCATACATTTACAGTATCTTATCCTGCACTATAAAATAGTACTGCACTTCTTCAGAAATGCTCCAAAGTTGTAACTGTTTATCCCCACTTTTTACCATTTGCTGCTTCTTTTCTCTCTTCTAAGCCTCTAACTAAGATTTCTTCAGGGCTGCTCTTTTCTCTGCTTCTCTAACAGCTCAGACCTCCTACTTACTCCAGTCTTGTTGCAGTCTAACTTCTTAGGATCTTCACAAAAATTTGTATACATTAGACTAACTTCTTTCTAGATCTCAGTAGCGCCATGCCTGCGTCTAAAGGTTTACCGCTACAGCTAATTACTGACCGGAAGTGCTCATGTTTAATACTTAGGCTTGCCAAAAAACAAGAACAACAACATCTACTTGATTGTCTAAGTTAATGATGATGGATATGTAGCAGAATTCTATAAACACTTTATAAGTCTCAAGTCACACCAATATTTTTAAAACTATACAACTATATTATACAAGTTGGGATATCAGACCTATATATACACAACTCCAAAACTGTGCTTATTCCAGAACCAAATACAGATCCCACAAACGCAAATAATTATAGACCTATAGCTTTGATTAATCTGGACATTAAAATTTTCTCAACAATTATAGCTCAAAGAATACAAAAGGTAGCTTCAGTCATAATATCACTGGAACAGCTAGGTTTTATGAGTCATAGACAAGTTAAGGATAACACATTAACTATAGATGCTCTAACCCATTTATGTGTTAAGGACAAATCCCCAAAATATACATTATCTGTCGATGCAACAAAAGCCTTTGACAGAGTAAATCAGAATTTTTTTACTTTTTATACTGTATAAATTTGGATTCCCTAAAGAATATATAAAAACGATCAAAACATTACATACTAAAGCAACTACTACCCTTTATATTAATAAGAAAACTTCTAAACCAATACAAATAGTTAACAGAACAAGACAAGGTTGCCCACTTTCACCATATGTGTTTAATCTGTATATAGAAACACTACTACTGCAAATTACTCAGAGAACATACCATCATCTTATCTATGTCTCCAACACCCAAATTAAATACACAGCATTTGCGGATGATCTTAATATCTACATTCAATATCCAAATACTGATTTAAATAAAATACTATCATCTATAGATTCTTTTTCCGTGGTATCCAACTATGAGATTAATCCCAGGAAATCAATCATATATCCAATTAATCCAACAGGACATAAAGAGTTTTACTTTCCGAAGACTAATGTCAAAGTGTAATACACTCTGAAATATTTGGGTATAAACTTTAGTCATGTACAAGCAGAATTGTTCATTAACAATACTGGTAAAACATGGTACAATATAGTTGAAAGTATGAATAAATGGGAAAAGTTTAAACTATCTACCCTATCAAAAGCCTCAATTATAAAAATGAACATTCTGCCGAAAACTTTATATCATCTCAATGCCATTTTTATAAAAATACCAGTTACTTTCTTCAATAAAATGTAATTTAGACTGGAAAAATTCATATAGTACCCAAAGGGTATGAGAATTAGCTATGATAAGCTAATACCGACAAAAGAAAAAGGTGGCCTAGGCCTTCCCGACTTTCAGTTATACTATGAAATTATCAATGCAAGCCATATCGTACAGATAGCGAATTATGACCCAGTAGGGAATACATGGTATCCATTATAGATCATATTACTATATAGGGAAATAGCACAATATAAAATCAATCCAAAATCGATTCCCTTTATAAAACAGGAAACTCTTTAAACAATAAAAATTCATCCAATATTAGTTAACAACTCTGACATTTTTAACTACTGATTTCAGTAAACTTCAAAGATACAATTACTCTCCTGCAACCAATTCACAATAATCCAGATATAAAACTAGCAAACAATATGATACATCTGGATAACTTTCCTTTAATAAAAAATTATACAGTTTGGGATTTTAATCAAATAAGAAATCTTTCATTGAAAGATACCACAAACTTAGTCAAAGTCAATAAAAAATATAACCTGATAATTAAACAAATCATACATCTAGTAAATATTCTAACCAAAGATATCAAAGTAGTTGAGCAAGAAGTCAAGTTAGCACAACAAATTATAAAAATGCTGTTAAGTAAAAAGAAAATTATATCAAACACTTATAAATTGATAGCAACTATTAAATACCAAAACACTATCATCTTTTCAAAATTTTGGGATAGGAAGGACAACACCATAACAGATAACCAAAAGAAAGTAGCTATCAAAAACACTATAAAACTGACACCATATAAAAAGTTAATATAAACACAACTCATGATTTTTAACAATGCATACTTCATGCCTGTACATCTTAACAAATTTAACCCATCCAAGTCACCATATTGTACTTTTTGCCCAAATAAAGAAGCAGACATCCTTCATATATTCTGGAGCTGGTAAAGTATATAAGCTATGGTGTTCACTTAGAATTCTATTAGAGAAATCAGGATACTCTCTCATGGCAAACAGCTATACTCCATTTATTTAAGGGTAATATTAAATATTTATCTAAATATATCATAATAACACTTTGCACTCTGATGAAAGCTTATATAGCAAAAAACTGGATTGATAGATCAAAGTTAACCTGGTTAGAATACAAAAGCATAGCAAAAAAAAAAGCCAAAAAATATATACAAAAAGTCAGAGAAATCAAATATATTATCAAGAGTACTGTAAAACATTAATTGCAATACTCTCTTAATAGTCTGGTATAGTCTATGTATTTTAAGGATAGTAAACATTACTGCTGGAATCAAACCTGCTACTAAAGGTACTGCAATACATTGATATCTTGTCATGAATAGTATGTAAATACTGTGTACATAAGAAATGTAAGCACACCACTCTGTTGAGATTAGCAACCAAAATAAGTATGGTGACATACATGTATATATGTACATACGTTTTTAGTAGAGTAGAATGTTATCATATTACAGGTTGATGTTATGCATATATTATAGCTCACAGTAGTAAAGTTGGTATAATAAATATGCCATATAGAAAAACTTTTAGACAAACTTATAATTTAATGTTATCAGTGTGATAATACAATGGTTTTTAACAAAATATGAATGTTATTAGCATAATGGGCAATAACTATCATTACATGTTTATGAATGTACAATGTAACATCAACTGTAACACACGTAATTATCTTGCTATGCTTTCTGTTTTGTTTTTATACCAGAAAAGTTTTCAATAAAAAGATATTTGATAAAAAAAAAATGACACCATTAACCTAAAAGACTGTATACATGTAAATATCAAACCTACAGTAATTTATTTGCTATGCTAAAATGACTTCTCATTACGAAATGTCAATGCACTATTTTAAAATGCATGTAAAGCTTTTCTCCCTGAGCCTCCATTGAAAATGGATTTTACCAAACCCTGTCAGACTCTCCAAACAAACAAAGCCATTTTCAGGCTGAGTCTAGGAGTTAAAACATTATACTGAAATAGTACATAGTACAGAAATATATAAAGCAGACAATGTAAGGATTAAAGACATTATGCATTAAGTTTATGAAGATGAAAATTAGGTTTTAGCTGGTATGAAATGATGCTTTGTATTGAAACATAGTGAACATGGTAAAATAAAGTATTTAGAAAAGTATGGCATATATTCAGGAGGTGGTAAGGTAGATTGACACAGACTGGAAGAGAATGAACTATGGGGGTGTTAATGTTGACTGACAAAGGGCAAAGTAGAACCCAGGCAGTTGGGTCATAATCAAGATTTATCCCATTTTTTGCCACAGAGTGAACACTATCAGCTATCTAAATACAATTTTTGTAAAGAGTTTTAACTGAGGGATGTTGCTCTCTCCACGCTTGCAGAGAGGGACCAATTGTATTTCTAGCTCTAAGTTCAATTCACAAAACCTCGGAAAATATTGTAAGATAAGTCTACCAAGTTAATTTCATGGCCTGGTCTTCAATTAATATATTTCAAAAACTCAGTTGCTCACAAAAGGATAACTACCAAAAGTAATCTAATACTGTATATAACTTCTCATACCTCACATCAATCACTTGTGTTTTTAATAACTACATTTAGGAGCACAACTGCAGTATAAAATACCTCATTTCAAATCAAACCTAATTCAAAAGTAATTACCTTATCCATACAGCAAGGAGACCAACATCACATAATACGCAGTCCATCATAGTCTACCTTCCTGAAAAAGTGCACTCATAAAATATGTTTCTGATTCTACTGTCCCCTATACAAGTCTGTTGAGTAAAGAGTTAAGTTTACATTGCCATCACAGGAACTCCTTAACCTTTCTGTTTTTTAAATTGCTAGTGTAATGCTTCAACCTCTCAGCTATTGATTATGGTGTCCTTAATTGTGGGATCATCCTTTGTACCCATCTTCACTTTTCAGTTCCCATCTAGTTGATTTTAGCATATCTGCAGTGTCTTTCCTCAACATGCTTAAACTCCTCTTCCCTTCTAATATGTCAGTCTGGAACCCACTCCAACTTATGTTCTCTACTGATTTAGCAATAACTTCTTGACTGGTTTCACTTTACTGACTGCTGACACGGTTAACATACCCCTTGCTTATTCAGCAATTGTAAACATTTTTTTCTTATGCCTCTGAGTGCCCCATCAGAAGATCTCTGAAATAAAATTATGTTTTACCTTTAAAGCCTCAACTGTCATGAGCAAACTGCCTGCTGAATCTGTCCTTCACTTGAACTTAACATTAAGCATCTTCTTCATTAATAATCATTTCTCATTAATACTCAGTCACATTCAATACAGTCAGTACTGCTGTCTGGACTGTTATATGCATCTGAGAAATTGCATAATGACTGCTGAGCTCTACCTCTGTTTTTCCATCCAGTACTGTGTAACCCTGTTAAACAGTAAAGCACTTGATTAACAAAGGAAAATAGCTTTTGCTGTTCTGTACCATTTTAAGTGTGCACATGTTCCTATCTTCTTTTCTTTATCCTGCAGTCATGTCGCCTATCCTGCAAGTCATCACTAAGCATTTGAAAACTGCTTTTAGTGCAAGAATTTTATGTTGCAGGGAGTTTCACTACAATGTGTTACATTATGCAAGCTGGCAGTGTGCTTTTTGTTTTTTTTCTCCCTTTTTCCATTGTGGTACAGCCGTGGTGTAGGTATATATAATCTCAGGTAGCATCCGGGGGGGCTTTCCATGTGAAAAAAAAAATGAACTTTTCTGTTTTTATAGGGTTTTTCAGCTCATCATTTTCAAAATTAAATTCTGAGTAAATGAAGAAACAAAACATTTACAGTTTTTTATTGTAGCCAGTCAACCAGCATGTTTTGGGAGTTGGAAAGAAACACAACCCATGCAGATCTCCTACAGACAGTGAATTCAGGTCAAAATTTAAACCCAAATCCTGCAGCTGAGAAGACACATGCTCTCATCCAAAAAAAGGAAGCCAATCTGGTGGTCCCCTGCCATAAACAAATTTTACAACAAAAGGAAGAAACTTTTGCAGAAAAGAGGCAAATCTCAGGATGCAAAAAACTCCCTTACTATCCTCAGTAAGAAACTGAGATGCCTCATAAAATCCTCCAAAGCTAGTTACGAAAATAAAATTGCCAAAGATTCCAAAGACAACCACAAAGCATTCTATAACTATGTCAAGAATCTAAATGGCAATGCTCAGATCTGCTCTGAGCTAAAACAGAATGGCATTAAATATACTGATCCGAAGGATATTGCCAATATCCTGGCAGATCGATTCAGTGCCAACTTCACCCCCTTCTCACCCTCTAAATGGCCCATCTCAATACCGGAAGATTGCCAACTTCCAGTAATAACGGCCACACACGTACAAAATGCACTCTCTAAAGCCAAGAATACAGCATCCATGGGACCAGATGACATCCCGGGCTGTGTACTACATGAACTACAATATGAACTGGCACCTCACCTAAGTGTCATGTTTAATCATAGCCTCACCTCAGGTTTCGTGCCCACTGAGTGGCGCAGAGCTACAGTTATCCCAATCCACAAGGGGGGATCCACCTTGGATCCCGGAAACTACCATCCCATCAGTCTGACAAGCCTTATCTGCAAGGCCATGGAGCGTATTATCATGGAACTTATAAACAAAGACATTGGCAACCTTCAAACACTGGACCCCACCCAGTTTGGGTTTGTGAAGGGCTGATCTTGTCTCCTGAACCTGATTGACTTCTTTGAATCAGTCTCCAGAGCCATGGACAAGGGTAAGGTGGTCAACACAGCCTATCTAGACCTTGCCAAGGCCTTTGACACCATCCCCCACTCTGGAATGATAGATAAACTTACTAAGTTGGGCATTAATCCCTATGTCACCCAATGGGTTGCTAAATGGCTTACTGATAGAACCCACACTGTAAAAGTAGCCGACTCCAAATCCAGCTCCAGACAAGTGACAAGTGGAGTACCTCAGGGTTCAGTCCTGGGGCAGCTCTTGTTTGGCATCTACTTCTCTGAAGTACAGGTCAACACTAAGGGACTCTGGCTAACAAAGTTTGCAGATGACTGCAAACTGGGAGCCATTATTGAATCCCCAAATGATGTGGATACTCTACAAAAGGGCCTTACAGAAACAGATGTTTGGTGCCAGAGCCATGGGCTCAAGCTCAATGCCAAGAAATGTATTGTTATCCCCTTTGGGAAAAAAAACATGTATCCATGAATTACCATATAGGTGGCAGTACACTAAACACAGAAAGTGTGATAAGAGACTTAGGGACACAGGTGGACAGTGGTCTCACCTTCGATAACCACATCACCACAACAGTCAGGAAATCCTTCTATGTGGCACACCTCATCATGAAGAGCTTTTCATCCAGAAAAAAGGAGGTCATTGTCCCACTGTACTCATCCCTCATTAGACCCATTATAGAATACAACGCCCCATTTGGTATGTACCTCTCAAGACATCTGCAACAACTGGAAAGGCCTCAGAAATACTTCACTAAAAGAATTACAGGCCTAAAGCAGATGCCCTACGCTGACCGCCTTAAAAAACTCCAGCTATACTCTGTCGCATATCGTCTACTCAGAGACGATCTCTGCTTAACATACAAGGCCATGTCAAACCCAGAGCTGTTGGACATGCTACACTTAAAGAAATCCCAATCCCTCAGAGCTACACGCTCCAGGGATCTAAACCTTGTCATCACAATAAACAAAACATGCTGGAGGGATAGGTTCCTGACCCAGAGACTCCCCAGACTCTGGAATAGATTGCCCATACAAGTCAAGCAGAGTGCATCTTTGGACCTCTTCAAGAGGAACCTTGACGATTGGATGGGAGAAAGGAAATTCACCCCAGGGATCACGTCAATCGCCCTGCTAGACAGGGGTCCAGGAAAGTAAATAATGTGGGAAGAAATAGCCAGGGAATTGTTATGGCTAGGCTTGTATAGGCCCTAGGGCTGATAGCCTAGTACCAACCTATGAACCTATGAACTTTAGCAAGTGAAACAATATGTTGACATCTTTTATTCACTAATATATCATTCATAAATGATGTTGATAAGTCATACTACTATAAATCCTACTCCTGTTACATTTCTTTCCTAAAATGTCTTTATAAGATCTTCTTACATCACACTTTGTGTGGCATAAGCAGCTAACATCAGATACTATGTTGTTATATCTAGCATCACACCCACCTCATGCCTAAAATAATGCAATGTTGTTATATAGGATGTGGTTCCTAACTTCTTCTAGGGTTTGCTCAATAGCTCAGTTAATACAGTATTTCCTCTAAACCAAAAGAGAAGAAAGAGGGCATTCTATGGCATTTATTCATTTTCTGAGCCATATGACATTTTGTGTGTATGTGTTTACTCCCAGGTTTGTGTGACCAGCATTAGAAATAAAAATACAGTGCTGTTCCATCATACAAACCAAATAATAAAACCTAAATGAGGTAAAAGTATCAAAATAAAACAGAGACTGCATCTGATATTGAATTTGCTACTGTTGTAGGCCCATTCTCTGGGATACCTTGGATTTCAATGTCTGTTGATTTGGGATAAAGTGCAGTTTTTATGAAGGGGTAACAACTGATTGCAGCCTGAAAGTTAAAATTGCTCTTTTAGTTATTGTTACTGTACTACTGCCAAAAATATCTAGCTTGTTGGTGTAGATTAATGTGTACATTGTACCTAGTCAGCCATTATAGTCAGAGAGTACGTGCATATAAATCATCTTCACAAAGGCACTTTCATTAAAGCAAATGAGCACCTTCATTATTTTTCAGTATATTTAGTAATGACTTTCTGCTAGTTAGTGGCAAAAAGCAGAGTGAAGGGCATATGTATTCCATTCGGTTTGGCTAGAAAGCTGTTAGTAATTCGCTCTTGAAAGCTTTTAAAGCCACCGTAAGAGCAAGTATTATGGCATTAAATCATATATGTTACAGTCACAGTAACAACCAAATGGTAATTACGACCTGTGCCCTTCTTAATGAAAAGCAGGCTAACAAAAATGAGGAAGAAATTTGCTTAATCATCTGTAATCTCTGCTGCACTGGTCAATCACTAATGTTAATCAGTTGGTGGTGTTTTTTCCTTTTTTATAGCAAATTGCTTAACAGCATTTGATTTTATTACTATTACTATTATTATTGTTATTATTCTTATTGTCATTATTATTATTATCATCATCCCTTTGATAAGCGCGCTGTTGTAATATTTACTATTTCTTTCATTCCTGAGTCACTTATAGATTGTTACTATTTTTTTTTCTGACTGAGTTTCACAGAAGTACCACTTTCACCTTTATGGATATTCTACTGCATGAAACCCGTAATCCACAATCGTGGTTTACCATACATAGTTCTGATATTATTTTCTATCATTTATTCTTCCAAAGTAAACTTGCTCGACTGTGTACAGCTCTTTTCTATGAATATTTGAGGACAATTCTTTCAAAAATCTAAAAATATGTGCATGTTTCAACTGTTTCACATTAGTACACTCATAACCTCAATGCGTCTCATGCAAACACAGCTACATCTCCCTCATCGGCATTTCATGCTCTTTAAAATAAATGAATAATAAAGCCAGCAGCAGCTAGCCAAAAAGGTTACAGGGCAGACATTTCAAGTATCTCACCCTCAGCACACTCAGAAACAGTTTATAAACTCAGTGAATGATCAATACATTCAAAAGAAAATGTACATTTCATAAGACATGGAAATGCTAGATCAAGATTATGTTAATAAATAGCATATTTTCAAGCAAAACAAAAAATACAATACTAAAAAATGTAAAAAGTATTTCAGACCTATAATGTCATAATGAACTACACATTCAGGCTTTGACATCATGGAATATCTAGAGGCAATGATGCTAAGCATTGTCTTTCACAGGCATACATAAGAATGTATGGCAATACTATGAATTCAGTTATACAGCTGTTTTTTTCACAGTTGGTAACATGGTATTACAATTGTCTATATGCTTCTTTACGTAGGCTCACTGAATGCAGCCATGCATTCATCCACTATTGACTCTTACCATTACAGATAACCAGTGATGGACTAATAAATCAGATAAACTGCTGTAATAAGGTTCCTTATTCATTATTTTTCTGAAAATATTCTTAGCATTATGGTTACTAATAACACACCTTCTAATTAATATGAGTTCACATGATTTTGGAGCATTATTGCTTTTATTGCTTAAAATCAGGGTTCCCTAGATAAATAAGAAAGTTGGCATGCATATATTAATACATTATCCGGAATACAATACCTCAGGAGAAAGTGTTGGCCTTAGCTTGACTCAGAAAATCAGCTTCACTAATCACATTGCTATTTACTATAATACATAAAATTAATGAAGATGTTTTTTGAGTGGCATATCTCTGCAGACTGCATATCTCCATACAGTTATTGGTTATATGTACAGAAGCAGGGTAACATAATAATTTATGCGTGTTTCTTCAAATTTTAATCTTCATTCACAACTTCTGAATTATTGTGACCAGTGTGAAATGAGGCATTTTCCTGCAGAATTTGTGATGAGCTGCCGTGGGCAGCTATCTTCAAATCTGTTTGGCTGGACATAAAGTAGATACCTTAAAGAACCGAAGAGAATGAGATAGAAAAATGCCTTTTCAGGAAATGGGCTGGTGTGAGGCAGTTAAGAGAACATAATAAAACAAAACATCATTAACAGAGTTAATAGTAATTACCAGAGTAGTCAAGCCACAGAATTGACTTGAAAGTTGCATACTAATATGTTTGTAAAGAAAGTCTAGAATGTGAGCATATGTATCGCAAGCTTGCTCTAAAATATGTATTAAACAGAAGTAATTGCTTGGGCATGTGTAATAGAAAAAAGAAGGAAGCAGAAATTTCTAGGTAACTGCATAGTCGTAAGGTCAGTCATGAAGTATTTGGCTCTATAGTGCTTCACTAGCTTTTTATTATTTACTTTTATTTAATTTATGTATTTATTTTGTTATTAATCATCAGCTTGATTTAAAGATCAGATTTCAAGCACTTATCCAATATCACACCAAGAAGACTTGGAGATTAGTCATATTCGCTTACATTTTGTAAAGTGCTATACTAGAAAAATACGGCTCAGGGATGTTCAGATCAAATGCATTGTGTTTTATTTTTTTTTCAAAAACATTTTTATTTTGTTTTCATTATAAACATATGCAAATGTACATATAACAAATACAATAAAACAATAACAAAACTATTTACAATATTTATATTCATCCATGATAAACAATCATTTTATCCATGAGAAGTTATCAGTATTTGTTCAAAAGATTTTCCAATTTTTGCCATGCTATTTTTTAATGAGTAATGTTATGAGTTCTATAAAAAATAGTTTGCAGTTCTTTTTTACAAACAACTTTTGCTAAATTAATAAAATCTTTAAACATCAAATCTTGTTTACTTTTCCAGTTCAAAGTAGTAACTTTTCTGGTAATTTCAAAAATTGACCAGAGTAATTGAATCTGAGATTTAGATATTACATCAAATATAGGAAGATTGAATATGATTAGTGAGTTAGAAATATGACAGTTATCAGACCATAAAGCATTTACAAAATATCTGAAGTCTTTCCAGTATTGAACAACATTTCTGCATTCAATTAACATGTGAACCCAGTTGGCCTCTAGTAATTCATCACATTTCCAACATTTACTTTCACTGTTTTTGAGTATAAGATTTATTTTATGTGGAGTACAGAAATTCCTATTCATAAATTTCCATGTATACAATCTCCAATATAATGAAAAAGAGTTACCATATGTAGAATTCAATAACAATTTTTTGGATGAGATACTTAACTTTTGATTATCTGTCTTTTCAAGACACCTAATAAAAAGCTGAATCAAACTAGCAATAGATGCAATCTCTAGGTTGATTGATACTGTCATTTTGTTTTCTATAAACTGCCGTAATGAGTGTATAAACAACCATCTTGACTATTATCAAAACGACATAAAAGAGAGTTTAGTGGTTTAATACTCTTATTTTCAATAAACTGATGCCAGAATATCAAGTTATTTTCCTTTAATTTTTGCATCGCATTGATGTTGAAAGAGTCTAGGCAATCAGGGGTGTATGCTATAGGGGAATATAAGAAATAGAAATTGTTTAATGTTGTAATTACAATCAATTATATTTTTAAAGTTATTAAATATTTGATTAATGCCATAAAATATAAAACTTTTTATTAAATAAACAAAATGTACGTAAAAGCCAAAGAACTTTACTCATTCCATATTGTTACTTAAATTGATTTTCTACAGTTCTGACATCAGTTATATGAATCTCATGTATTGTTTTCCAGCCAGATATATAGGTAGGTGTGATCCAATGTAATATTACATTAATTATAACTGATTTGGAATAAAGATCTAAGCAAGGGAATGCTATACCATTACTGTTCCAAGTTCTAATGTGCCATTTATATACAATCCTAGGTTTTAAGGAGACCCATAAAAAATTAAATAGCATGGAATCTAATTTTTTTAATTAATTTTTGGGAGAGGGTAATATCAATAACCGGATATAAAACAAAATTTTAGGTAAAAGTGATCATTTTAATTAAAGAAAGCCTATCCTCCATTGTGAAGAACATTTTATTCCATCTTTTGATTAGTGCACTAATGGTGGTTATTAAATTATTGTAGTTTAATTTAACAGACTCTTTCCATGTACTCTTTATATTGACACCCAAATATTCTGATACATCATTCTCCCAATTAAACAGGCTATTCTCTCTTATGTTTTTGTTGATCTTTTTGTTAATTAGTAATGTTTTGGATTTATTATGATAACATTTAAGCCCTGAAATTCTTTCAGACTTGTTTAGGGTATTTATAACATCGTGCAAAGAACCATCAATATAACCCAACGTTAACAATATATCATCAGCAAATAATTGTATCTTATGACAGTAGTCATTAATTTGAAAGCCTTTTATATTTTGGTTGTTTTGATATATGTAGCAAAAGGTTCCATTGAAAGAGAAAACAATAATGGTGACAAATTACAACCTTGTCTAGTTCCCTTGAGGATTTCTAGTGGTGAGAATAGACATAATCTGATTATCACATAAGCTTCTGCCCCACTATAAATTTTCACTAATAAGTTGACAAAATCAGAGGAAAATTCAAAACCAATCATAATTCTTTGTAGATAAGACCAACTAATAGAATCAAAAGCCTTTTCTATGTCTAGGCTGATAATAGTTAGCTGTTTTTGTATTTCCATGCTATGTCTATTAATGATAGTAATTTAATAATGTTATCTTGCACTTTTCTATGAAGAATGAACCCTGTCTGATCATTATGTATTAGATTAGGTAATATTTTCTTTATCCTATTAGCTAATATTGTCATGAAAATTTTATAATCAGAGTTTAGCAACGAAATTGGCCTATATGAATCACAAGATGTGGGGTCCTTACCTTGTTTTAATATGGGGAGATAATTGTGTATTTCCACAATGGGGGTGTTATACCTTTTTGCTTAACCATAGTAAAGGCACTCCTCATTTTCTTTATTATATATTCAGGAACAATCTTATATAGTTCAGGAATTATTCCATCCAGTCCTGGAGCTTTATTATCTTTTAAATGTTTTATTTGCTCTTTCACTTCTGTTAGTGTTATTTGTTTATTAAATATGTTATTTTGTTGCACTGACACCTTAGTAGTTACATTTTCTTGAATAAAAGTATTTATTACATTATCTGTCTCCAAAAGTGGTGTGTTATTATTTATATCTTTATAATAGTTTTTGAACACTTCTAATATGCCCATTAAGTTAGATGTACTCTTAACTGAACCATCACTTTTATATTTAATCTCATTAATAAGATTTTGATTGTTTATTTTTTGGATTTTTATCACTATTTTATGTAGATATTTGGGATTTACAGCATAAGATTGTAATTTCAATTTTTCCAGGTTTATGGCTACCTTATGATTCAGAACTTCTAAGTATTTTGATTTAACTTAGTAATTTCATTATGTGCTACTTTGTTATTTGGTTGTGCATCCATTTTTATCTTGTCTATGTATTTTTGTAAGTCTAAAAGTTCTTTGTTCCACTCTCTCCTTTTTTTAAGGTACCAGGATTTTATTCTACCATATATGTAAACTTTAAAGGTGTCCCATAGTATAGTATCAGTCACTTCACGATTATCATTTGTTTCCATAAACACGTCTGTTTCTTTCATTATCCATTCCCTAAAGTCATTTAACTTAGTTATGTAAGCAGGAATTCTCTGTAGAAATCTTAAATCATCTGTATGTGTAATTAATGTAAAGGTTATAGCATTATGGTCTGAAAGTGGACAAGTCAATATAGATATGTAACTTATTTTAGAGTATATATATTATTTGATACAAAGACATTATCAATGTTTGTTTGTGCACCAAACTGATATGAATAGAGAGTATAGAATAAGGAACAATGTTCTCTTAGACTATGTATATCTTTAAGATTCATCTGGTTTGTAAAGTCATTTAACTTATTGGCTTGAGATGTTAGTTTTATTTTACCATTTTTTTAGAATTATTACTCCTGATAATAGGCAGTTAAAATCAGCTGTTGCTATAATTTCCCCTTTCTCATTTAAAGTAATCAGGTCCAGATATTTGTCAACATATTTAGTACTCAGTCCTGGTATCCAGTATGTATTAATCAAAGTATAATACTTCCTATTGATTTCCAAAATAACCATGCTTAGCATTCCAATCTTTATCTGAAATTGTATCTATAATTCTTAGCATAGTATAAGTATTTCCATAGAATAAGAGTGCCCCTTAGCCACTGAATGAGTATTTAGGTAGATCTTTTTTTAATAGATGGGTTTCCTGTAAAAAGATGATCTGGGTTTTATGCATTTTGATATATTTAAGCAAACCAGCTCTTTTGACATTATTGTTCAAACCATTAATATTTAATGATCAACATTTCTAAGCCATTGACTATAATGTGTATGTTATTACTAACTGAAAGACCTTTCTTCCGTGTTGACTTGAAATCTACTGAAAACTTATTTATGGATGCATAATGTGTGTTAAGCACTGCTTTCAAAAATCCAAAACTATTTACAAACACATACATGAGACATAAAGTTTCTGGTTTAGTTAAAAACTTAACTAAACCATCCATCCACCACCTCTCCAATACCAAAGGACACAAATTATCCATCTCTGCTTAGAATATAGTAGAAAAACAAAAAAGAAAAGCTTTATGGAAGCAATTAAAGAAACGTGAATCCATGAAATATACATTAGAATGAGAGTGTCCAATATATCTGAAGCTATATGAATATGTCACATATGATAATAGCACCTCTAATACATAGATAAGCCAGAAAAACACATCAGATCAAAGTATGTATAAAGATTAGAAGCTGAAAGTTAAGAAAATTGTCATTATTTCCAAGACTTTTCAAGAAACATCAGATAATTTAACCATATTGTCAGTCATCTAACATTTTTTATGTAAGGATCTGTTGAATATATATATATATATATATATATATATATATATATATATATATATATAAAAAAACACTTACTACAATATAACTATTATATTTTGCAATTATACATCCGCGGAGGTGCAGCGGTAGCGTTGTTGCCTCACAGCAAGAGGTTCTCCCGTTCGATTCTCAGCTAGTGTTCGGGGAGTGCCTTCTGTGTGGAGTCTGCATGTCCTCCCCGTGGATCGAGTGGCATTCCAAAAGATATGCGTGAATGGGTGTGCCTTCGTTGAAGGTTGGGCGTCGAGCTGGCAACTCGGCACCATGAAAATCTACTGCCAATCATTAGCGGACCATAGTTTCGCTGTGGCGATCCCTAACCGGGAAAAGCCGAAAGACAACAACAACAACATGCATTACTCATATGTATTCACAATATCTATGTTGACGTCTTTCATCAGGAAAGGGGGGGAGAGAGAGAGAGAGAGAGAGAGAGAGAGAAAAGGGGCCTCACAACCCTCTGTTTAGTTACTAAAGGTTTAGTTATATAGCATAAATCTGATGTTAATATGCATAATGAGTTTTCTAATACAGCTCCTAGTTCACATGATATCATTTAATTACTAATAATGTCATTGAATCTGCAGAATGTATGCATCTATAAGAGACCATAGGCATTTTCAAAGGAGTGAAATACTTTTATCAGAACGAATTATTTACCATTTAAAGTATCTAGGGAAGGATCATTAACAAACTTGTAAAAAATAACTAAAAAAATGCTGAAAAATGGCCACAGGTGGCAAGACAAATCCAAGGAACAAAATACAAGTTTTAATTCATAAAAACAAGTGGTGTAAGCACTTTTTCTCTTGCTTCTGTGATCAAGACTTCATCAGACAAACAGAACTAATGCAAAATGCATCTATTTAAAGTGTCACATGCTGAACATCAATTAGCTTCTAAAAGCAAAAGTTACAGATATTTAAAAAAATTTCAATATAAATACAAATGCTAAAAGAATAAGCATGAATAAAAAAGCAAGCATGAATAAAACTGACCAAGAATGAACATGCATGCTGAGGATGGCCTGATTAAAAAAAACTTTGTTTAAAAACTGTGCTAAATACTTATTTGAAGTGCAAGATGAGCATTTCATTTAAAAGAAATACCCACTAGTAAAATCAACTATTACCCAGCCTGTCAGTTAACTAATATAATACAAAAAATACAAAGAGTATAAAAAAAGTAATTCTAGTAAGGTCCAGTGATGTAAACAAACAACAAATGTACAGAAGAAATGATTAATTACCTCTGCAGACTCTTCAGTTTTAAAACACAAGACAAGGAACATAAATCATTTAGTCCTGGAGCATTGTAGGCATTCAATTTTATTTGCCATAATAATTTGCACAGTTCTAACTTAAGGGTGAGGGGTCCACCCCCTGGGGTCTTGTTCAGTTTGATCAATCACCCTAAACTTGAAACTGTGCTGGGGGTGTTCGTGCACATGCTTAGCCAGTACATTCTCCAATTTTAACTTCCTGATGCTGCAAATATGTTCGTAGACACTGTCCTTAAATCTACGATCAGTTTTACCGATGTAGAAACAAGGGCAGAGGTTGCAGGTTGCTAAATAGACCACTCACTTGGTGGTGCAATTAAATCTTTTATTTATGTAATATTTTCTCCCTCTAATGAAGAAGGCAGTACCCACCTCCATAAATCTACTCTGGGAGCAGCTCTCACATTTATACATTCATGGAGCTCTCACAACTGGGATCTTACCCCTCTCCAACAAACTTTTAAGGTTCTGCCCTCTTCTATAGACAATTCTAGGTCTGGTTTCAAGAATACAAGTCAGATCTGTATCTGAACTAAGTAGAGTCCAATTTTTATACAAAATTTGTTGTACTAACTTAGCATTGATATTGACTACTGGTGTAATGAAGAAAGGAATCGGAGTAAGCGGATTTTCTGTGAATCTTTATCTTTTGGATAAATTCTACTGCTTCTTGTAAGGAATCAAATATCTTCACTCCTTCTGGCAAGGTGATTTGTATTCTTGCAGGAAAAAGAATTTGAGCTTTAATATTGGCTTTTTTCAAGGACTTAATTAGAGGAACACACTCCTTTCTTCTGGATATGACTGTAGAGGTGTAGTCATTGTCAAAATGAATAACTTTTTCACCCATCTTGGTAGGGGAATTAGTCCAAGCTGATTTCAGCACTAAGTCCTTGTCTTGCAAGGAAATAAATCTAACTATTATAGACCTGGGGTTAGATGAACTCAGAGATGAAGCTGGATTTGCCAGGGACTGATGAGCCCTCTCAATTCCAAAAGAGAGGGATTCAGGCATGTTTAGTGCTGATGAAAACCACTTACTGAGGAACTGAATCATGTTAGCACCCTCTTCTTTCTCAGAAATTCCATATATTCTTATGTTATTCCTCCTTGATCTACTTTCAAGGTCTTCCAGTTTCTCAATCAGCCTGGTGTTTTGTTTCAGAAGAAATTCATTGTGATGTTCATTTTCTGTCACTCTAGTATCTAGGTCAGTTACTGTTTCCTCTAAGGCAAGAATCTGTTCAGACTGTTTTTTACTATTCCATTTAGAAGTTCCAGTTGTTTGCTGCATTCTTGTTTGATAATATCCATTTTGTTTTCAGATTTGTCTATTTTACTGTCAGTTCTTGGATGTTTGTTATTATAAGATGTAGTTCTTTCTTCACTGCATTCTCCTGGTGTGGGTTCTTCACGTTGCTCATGTTTTTAGTGACAGTTCTTGGATGTTTGTTATTATAAGATGTAGGCTCATGTTTTTTGACAGTTCTTGGATGTTTGTTATTAGATGTAGTTCTTTCTTCACTGCACTCTCCTGGTGTGGGTTCCACTCTCCTGGTGTGGGTTCTTTTTAGTGACAGTTTTGCTCATGCTTTAGTGACAGTTCTTGTTCTTGGATGTTTGTTATTATAAGATGTAGTTCTTTCTTCCATGTTTTTAGTGACAGTTCTTGGATGTTACGTTTTGCTCATGTTTAGTGACAGTTCTTGGATGTTTGTTATTATAAGATGTAGTTCTAGTGACAGTTCCAGTTCTTGGATGTTTGTGTTTATATAAGAGTGTAGTTCTTTCTTCACTGCACTCTCCTGGTGTGGGGTCTTCACGTTGCTCATGTTTTAGTGACAGTTCTTGGATGTTTGTGTATGAAGTTCTTCTTCCTTCTTCACCTCCTTCTGGTGTGGGCTCTTCCGTTACTCATGTTTTTAGTGACAGTTCTTGGATGTTTGTTATTATAAGATGTAGTTCTTTCTTCACTGCACTCCTCATGTTTTTAGTGACAGTTCTTGGATGTTTGTTATTATAAGATGTAGTTCTTTCTTCTCTGCACTCTCCTGGTGTGGGTTTTTCACGTTGCTCATCTTGAGCTCTCCAGTGCAAAACTTCTTGACAGGAATAATTAAAAAATTCTCTTGACTATGTATTAATTTTTAGAAAATAATAGAGTCTATGTTAATCTAACGTTTAGTATACTTTTAGTTAGGTTTTTCTAAAAAAAATTAAAGTATATTTCCTGTCAGCAGTTTAAGCAGAGTTATGTATTTCTGCTGCTATCAGACTGGCATCTTTGCCACAACCCCTGCATTGTGTTTTATAAATAGTAAGAGAGAGACCTGAAGACTTCAGATCGTGTGTCTGATGGCCATCACCCACTCTTAGCCATGCAGTAATTATTTTTGTGGACAAAAGTATTTTCTTTCATTTACTGGGTGTCTCACATCAAACAGAAATTGGGACAAAATGCAACTAGCAAACCTGGGCCAAGCAAGCTAAATTCCAGCAGAATCCAGGTGTTCTGGCAACTATTGCCTCAGTAAGCAAAGACCTAGTGGTTTAAATTCCACACAAATCTCATCTGAATATATGCACTAATTCAGTGGAGTGTAACATCATGACCCTGACTTGAACAAAGAGGGGTGTGGGCTCCCTTCTCTGAACTAAAGAGTTGGAAAGCTACAATGTGTAGGAAAATCTCAAAGACTGGAACTATGGAGAGCTTTATAATGGAGGTGACTGGTATATTTACCAAAGATGAATGGTAGTAGGACTCTTTTTTATAACAAAACAATTATCTACTATTTGGCAGATATTGCAGAGGATTAAGGCTATGAACTGTTAATAAACTGCTTCCTGTGGTCTGGGTTTGATTCCCACACCCTCCAACAGCCTACTGTGTGACTCTGAGCAAGTCACTTAACCAGAAAGTGCTACCAGGCTAAGCCTGAACAGGTATATATGCTAATTCTCAGATAGCTCATTTTTATTTCATTATTGGAACTGAGTGGTGAGAGGCTCTTTTTTGGGAATCTAGTTTTTTGTCCGAGAATGTAGTCATGAGCTCATTTTCTCCTTGTATTTCCTTCTCCCCTTCTGTTTGGCTGTGTTTATCAGATGTTTAGCTAGAATGTATTTGGTCTTTGGGGGTCAGCTTATTCATTAATTATTTATAAGTTCTTTGGGTTTATGGGAATAGTTACTAGTCTTTCTTTAGTTAGCTTTTCCTGGTGAGACCTTTGGTTTGCATTTTCAAGAGAAATAGCCCTATTTAAGTGTGGATTAGCTATGATGGATCTATAGTGACTTACTTATTTTAAATCAATTATGATTAGTGCTCTATCCTGGTTTAAAAAATTCAAATAAATAAATAAATAAAATATCCTTTAGGTGTAGGTGTGACACTCTGATAAAGGTACCAGGTGTCACATTGCTTAAGGATGCCACCATGATGCAGGATAAGCTCACAGTACCTTATCTGATTTGTAACTTATGTGGAACTATAACATTAGCTGAGACTGACCACATAGGGTAGGTGGGCTTAGCTGATGTGGGATAAGCTCACAGTACCTTATCTGATTTGTAACTTATGTGGAACTATAACATTAGCTGAGACTGACCACATAGGGTAGGTGGGCTTAGCTGATGCGGGATAAGCTCACAGTACCTTATCTGATTTGTAACTTATGTGGAACTATAACATTAGCTGAGACTGACCACATAGGGTAGGTGGGCTTAGCTGATGCGGGATAAGCTCACAGTACCTTATCTGATTTGTAACTTATGTGGAACTATAACATTAGCTGAGACTAACCACATAGGGTAGGTGGGCTTAGCTGATGCGGGATAAGCTCACAGTACCTTATCTGATTTGTAACTTATGTGGAACTATAACATTAGCTGAGACTGACCACATAGGGTAGGTGGGCTTAGGTGAATTTAGCTAGAGGGTGAAACTTTGTATCTGATGGGCATCTCATACTTTTTCAGTGTGTCATCCGTGTCTGTAGCCTGAGTTCCAATGCTTGCTTACTCGCTGCATATTCTCAATGCCCTCAGAATGATGGCGTGGACAGTAAGAGCATGGGGAATATTTAGTCTCCTTTTATGCAGTGATTGGAGGTTTATGGTCTCTGGTATTAAAAGGAAGGGGACTGCGATTCTTTTCAAATGAAGTGAAGATGAGACAGTTTGTTATTGTATTTAGGGACTCTCACCATGGTCATCAGTGATCCTGCTTTAGTATGGGATTCCACTTAATGCATGGATATTTTAAGTCAAGTTTTCAGTTTCTGTAGACTTCAACTCAAACAATGTCCTCTTCCTGGCCTTAAACAAAAGTATAGTTAATGGAAAAATGCTATCTTATAGAACCTTTTGTGGGCTACTCAAATATAGAACAAAAGAAATCATATTAAAAGGATGAGTGCTCAGAAAAAGCATGTGTCTCATGCAAATTTTGTGTAATATGCACGTGCACAATGCACTGTTTTGTCTAATGTTTAATTTTAATGTTAAGATAGAGATAATCCTCACCAAGTTTCCTTTTTTCTCTCACTGGTTTCAAATTTCCCCGCCCTACTTCCTTCCTTCCTCTCCAGTTTTCTTTTTGATTTAAGAGAAGTTACATAAAACAACAAACAAACAAAGATTGAGTCCTGAGTTATAGATTCAAAGCTGTTTCACATTAAAGCTGCTCTGTAGATCATTTTTTGTTTGTTTGTTTGTTTGTTATTAAAAATTAAACACTTTGCAGAGTGTAGTACTGCCATCTGCTATAAAACCTGCTTGGATATATCACAGTGATGTGCCATTTTATTCACATTGATTTTAAGCAATGTGAGACAAAGCCTAGAGCCTTGTTAATGGCCAAGAAGTATTAGCAGAGGATTCTGATAACAGAATGTGCCCATTTTGAGATTGATTTTTGCCTGTAAGTTGTCTGAAGAATGGTTTGGATTGCTTACACATAAACAGCCTACATATTAGGATATAGTGTTCAACAAAGTCAAAGGCCTCAGCCAATAAAAGGAACAATGCATCAACAACACTACCATGGTTGACATCTGACTGTAGACAATTACTGACAACCACCATATCAGCAACACTACTGTGGTTGACATCAGACTGTTGACAATCAGTGATAACCACTGACAGTCACTGGAGGCAAAGCCCTCACATAAAAGCACTCCTAATGTCAATCAGGTTGTCAGAAGTTTACACGCTGCAGCCATCACACACAGTTCTAAGCAGACCCATAAATCCACATACACTGAGACACTTAACAGAAACTTCCTAAACCCCAAACACCTCCTAGATGAAGAACAAATAACAAATACCCTCAGCAGCCTTGAATGCACTCTTTCAGAACACCACCCACATCAACACATACAGCCACATCTCATGCAGCCTCTACTTCTAAGCCCAAGGCAAACCACCACACAATCCAAAGTTCTGGTCATTGGAGACTCCATTGTGAAACACAGTGATGTCCCTCTCACCAGACTGACTAAGGAGAAAGTCACAGACCAGGCTGCTTATTAGGAGCTAGGATCCAGCCCATTATGCATGCACTCAAGTCACTGGACCAGAGTACCAATATGACTCAGTTATAGTCCAAGTTGAAAGTGAAGAGCGGCATCATGGAGATCTCAGAATATGTGTTCCAGGCTAGTATGAGCTTATCACTGAATAGCATTTTACCATCTCTAAGGATGAGGCCACAGTAGAAACAGAAGATGACTGATTTTAATAACTGGCTTACTTTCTGGTGTCATTCTAAGCAGGTGCAATATATGTCAGCATGGAAGGAGATGGTCAACAGATCACTCTGCTTTGCCAAGGATAGCCTGCATCTCTTGCCTCTAGTCTGTTGAATATTAGCTAAAACATTGTCTTATCCCTAGTGCCTTTTTTAGGCAATGATAAACTGAAAGTACCTCTGACATAGCAAATCTGCTAGGTATCTAAAAAAGACGTTATGTACTTACAATAATGTTCTATGTGTGTTGTCCATCTCAACCTTTATTCTCACTGATGGATTTGAATCCGATGTGTCGGATCCATCTCAGCCTTTGCAATAGTGTGAGGTCTTCAGCAAAGCTTGTGGGCCTCCTTCCCTACCTGTAATATAATTCCCCAACTTCCTGAGATCTTGTTTGCCCACCCAGAAAAGAAAATAATCTACACAGTAGCTGAGGCCTTTTAGAGGTCAATGTCAGTACCTCTAAGGGTATGGAGATCCATAAATCCAATGTCCACTCAGTCTTCAAGGAGTTCTGGAAGGGGACATGGAGGGTGGGTTGTGAGAATAAAGGTCAAGATGGACAACACACATGGAATGTTATGGCAAGTACATAGCTTCTTTATGTGTTGTTGTCAATCTCGCCTTTATTCTCACTGATGGGACCACATCCCAAGCAACCTAAATCCTGGGTGGCTCATGGGATAATATTCCTCTGAACCATAGACCCAAGGAAGCTCTACTCCTGGAGGTCAAATCCAACTTGTAATGAGTAATAAAGGTATGCAGTTTTGTCCAAATAGCTGCGGCACAGATATCATCCCAGGGTAACCTTGCCTAAAAGGCTGCAGATGTGATACTGATTTAGTGGAGCGTGCTTTAACAGGAAAGGAAACTGGCCTGTTTTTAGAACTGTAGATATAGGATACACAAACAGTGAGCCTTCTAGATAAGGTAACTTTTAAGACTAGTTGACCTATTTTAGTCTCAGAGTAAGATATGAAAAGTTGGTCTAACTTCCTGAAGCCTGAAGTTCCGTGCAAGTAAAAACGTAATTGCCTATGTACGTCCAGAAGATGCAGGGAGCATTTGCCTCTCTTCTGGTAATTTGGGAAGAACACTGGTAGCTCAACAGATTGATTTAGATTACTTTCCAATACAAACTTTGGTAGAAATTAAGACTCTTTTGGCTGAGGTAATTGCCACTAAAAAGAGTGTTTTCCAAGACAGAAACTTTAGATCACATGTGGCTAAAGGTTCAAAGGAGGAAAAAATTATATTTGTTAAAATGAAATTCAGATACCAGGGAGGAGCTGGATTCTTGTATGGGGGTCTAATCATTGTTGTTTCTTTCAAAAAGGCCTTATAGAGTCTGTGTGACATGATGGTAGAAGCATTTTTTCCCACATGGAAATTTGAAATTGCTGCTAGTTGGACTCTAATAGTAGAAGCAGCCACACCTTCATGAAAATGTTTGGTTAGAAATTCCAGTATAGAATGTAAGGGCACAGAAAAGTTATCTATCTGGTTATCAGTCACTCATAATATGAACCTATTCCATTTACTCTTGTATAACTTACACAGAGGTTTTATGGGAGGACAACAGAATATGTTTTAACAGAGAAGACGGATGGGGAAACCTGGCAATCAAGGGAACTGGAGCAGCCAAGCTGTCAACTTGCAATTGTAAAGGCTGGGCTGTATCATTCCTGATGGATGCATCAATAAATCTGGAGCCAGGTCCAGAATCCATGGTTTGTCCCCAAGGTGAGGCTGTAAAAAGGGAAACCAGATTTGATGAGGACAATAGTGTGCAATGAGAAATCTTGTGGTCTCCAACAGACTTGCTTTCTGTTATAATTTGGGAATCAGAAAAATTGGAGGTAAAGCATATAGGAGTCCTAGAGACCAGTAATGAACAAGTGCATCCCTTGGTGACTCCCCCATAGGAGGTGATCAGGGCAAAGTAGTTGCTGCATTTGGCACGGGTGGTGAAGTAAAAAGATCACAGCAAGGCTGCTCCATTTCCAGAAAATCTCTTCCGCTACTTTCTGATTGAGGGACCACTCATGGGGCCATGATATGGCCCTGCTCAATTTGTCTGCAATCACGCTGGATTTCCCTGGGATGTGCACTGCAAACAGAAAATGGTTGGAGGATGTCATCCACTGCCAAACCCTTAGAGCTTCTCGACAAAGGGGATACAATCTGGTTCCTTCTTGTTTGTTTATGTACCAGACTACTGACATATTGTCTGACTGAATTGCTATCATTTCTATATGGAGAATGTCCCGAAATGCTTGCAAAGCCAACAGCACTGCCCTCATCTCTAGGATGTTTATGTGCAATTGAGTCTCATGTTCCTGCCAGGTGCCTTGGACTGTCTTCCCTAGATAATGCCCCCCACAACCTATCTGGGAACTGTCCATTGTCACCACATCTTGGGGTTGAGGGGGGATAAAGGCCTTGAGCCTTGGGCCTTGAGATACTGAAGGACAGTGAATCCACCACTTAAGATCCTTTTTGCAGGAATTGGTTATGAGAATCTTGTGTGACACTGGTAATTCCAGGATTGATCACTGGAAAGCAACCACTGAAGTATCCTCCTATGTAGTAGAGCTAGAGGAATAAGTACGATAGATGCTGCCATCTTGCTCAGAACCTGTAGCACTTGTTTTGCAGTGGCTTGAGTTTTCCTGATTAATAGTTTCACATGTAGATGAAGATCTTGCACTTTGCCGTGAGGGAGTCTTGCTATCAGTGTGGTTGTATTTATTTCAGCTCCTATAAAATTTAAGTTCTGAGATGGCTCTAGAGCAGAATTTCCATAATTTATGGTAATGCCTAGGGAGGATCAAAGCTGAAGTATATAGTCCCTGGCTTGTAGCAGAAGATGCCTGGTTGGGGCAGTTGTGAGCCAGTTGTCCAGATATGGAAACACCTGGAATTCTCAGCATCTCAGGTGAGCCGTCACTACTGCCATGCATTTGGTGAACACTCTGGGGGCTGCAGTGAGACCAAAGGGCAGAGCTCAAAACTGGAAATGACTGTCCGGAAGCTCAAAAACCTTCTGGATCACCTTTCCATCAGAATGCAGTGGTATGCATAATTAAGGTCTATACAGCACACCCAGTTGTCTTTTTCCAGGAATGAAAGTATCAACTGCAGTGTCACCATCTAGTACTTGGTTTTCTTCACCAATTTGTTGAGATTGATGAGATCTAAAATGGGTCTCCAGTTCACTGTTTTCTCTGGAACTAAAATGAATCTTGAGTAATTTCTGGATCCTCTCTGGTCTGTGGGTACTTCTTGGATGAATCTTTTTTTAGCAACATTTGGATTTCTAATGTTGCTTGTTTCCTTTGACTGGGTGGAATGTCTGGAACTGATTTGTTTTTGTGACTGGGGAGAGAGAAGGGAATTTTATAACCCCTGGATATTATGTCCTGCACCCACTTGTCGTTTATTATCTTTGGCCAGGTTTCTGGGTGCAGTGACAGCCTTCCCGCGACCGCCTACAGAGGCGAGCAGTCGGGCACTCCTTCAGGAGTACTGAAAAGGTCTGCCAAAGAAAGATTCTCTGGAACCCTGATTTTGTCAGTCTCCTCAGCCATGAGGGCAGCATCTTCCATTATTCTTCCTCCCTCTGCCCCTGGGGGAACTACCACCCTATGTGCCCTGGTAAGGCCTTTGAGATTTCCTGAATCACATCTTTCCACTACCCCTCTGACCCTTTGGAAATGGTCTGGTGGGTGTGGAAAAATGTACTCCAATGGCAGACAAGGTCTTACCCTTCTGCTCACACCAGCTTAGTGTTTCTTTTACTTTGGGCACAAAGAGAGATGAGCCATCAAAGGGATCATTAACAACCATGAAATTGCAAAGGAGCATCCAAGCCTACCTGAACCTGCCACCTTACTCACTCCATCTGCAGCATATGAAATGAGTTTCATAGATCAGTTGACTACCGAGTTGAGGGTAGTGAACTGTGCATTGATCGTATCTGCTGCTGCAGCAGCTACAGCTCCCTGTAAAAGTTTTGAAACATGAGGAGAATAAATCTAAGATGACTTCTCTGCTTAGGCTAGCAGAAGCATATCTGCATTAAGCAGGAATGGAAATCAAACCAGAAGTAGATAAAAATCAGGCAGCAACTGAATGTGCCAAAAAACAAAAGAAAAAATATAAGGTGAAGAACTAGATGAGAAGGGAAGAAATGCAGAAAAAGCATAAACATAGCTGCAAGTATAGAAAACTTCTGGAAGAACCTCATGTTGATCAGGAACAAATGCAAGAATTGTTAAGGAGAGGTGAATTTAAACCAAGAGTTGAAAGGTTAATATTGGTGACCCAAGATAGTGGGCTATGTACACGCTGGTTTACAAAATCCATTGAACACGTGGGAGAAACAGACAAATGAAGGTTTTGCAAAACAGAACTGGAAACAGTTGCACACCTCGTTGATGGTACTAATGACAGAAGGACTGTATATTGAAAGGTGTAAGACTGTGGGGAGACTGTTGCACTGGGGATTGTGCAAATATTATGGTACTGAAGTGACTGAAAAACATTCGAAACATGAGCCACAAAGCATCATAGTCAATGATGAAGTCTACATCACATGGGATCATCCATTACCAGCAGTTCAAAAGATAGATGCTAGAAAACTGGATATAGTGGTCCAAGAAAAGAAGATAAAAGTAACATTGATCATTGAAATTGCCACACCCAGTGACTAGAGACACAAAGTCATAAAATATAGGGATTTGCAAGCAGAAACGAGAGCAATATGGAAGAAAGATACCCAGATAGTTCTAATAGTAGTAGGAGCAACAGGTCTTATATAAAAGAGACTCTACAATCATACTTAGATATGCTACCAACACATGTAACTCTGTAAAATTAGAGAAGAAGTCATTACTGGGCATATTGCGGGTGTTACGAAGAACACTTTTGGCTGACATCAAAGAGTGAAACAATACTAATTTCATGAACTTTAACCATAGTTTGACTTTGGGGTCCATTCCAGTCATGGTATTAGAAACCCAAAAGATTTGGAGAAATTAAAAAAAGAGGGAGTCTGACACTTTTTTTCAGCAAGTCTCTCTAAAGTCTGGTGAAATGAGTAAGATAGTTCAACGATCATAATATAAAAGCCACGGACAAGAAGACGTGCTTCCCATATCTATCCATGGTTCTGTAATCTTTATTAGGAGGATGGATAGGGGAACTGGTCTTGGAAAGTTCCTTTGTCTTGGCAGCCGCCACAACTATGGCATCCACTGCTACTCCCTTGGTGAGAAATGTTTGGTCTTTGGGTGCTGCAGTGTACTTGTTTTGTCCCCTAAGAGTGGGTTCTATGGAGTCTGGCATCCACCAGGCCTTCCAAGAGGTTAACTGAATAAGCTCGTCAGAAGGCGGTGTCACGCAAGAGGTTGATGGGCGAGATCCGAAGGCCTTCAGATATACCGACTCCTCGGCCAAAGGGGATGAGGACTGTCAGTCACCTATTTGTCTTAAAATTTCCATGATGTCTCCAAAGGGGACGTCCTCAGGAGGTGACCGTGGAGACCCTTCTGCATCACCGAGGTCAGTATCTGAAGTGATGGACTCCTACGGGGAGTCCAGATGCTTCCTCTTGCATGGTCTTTTCCAAGGGACTTCCTCAGTGGGGTACTCTAGGAAGGTTTTGGAAGAGGGGGAGTCCCCTGGGGAAAATCCTGAGGCCTTGGATCCCTGCAGTCCTGTGGATGGAGGTGATGAGGTAGAGAAACCTCAGTGATGAGGGAGGAATCTCCAAAGGGGACTGTGCCTGAAACCGAGGAGCAGTCATCACCCTCCTCATAACTTCAAAAGCAGACCACCTCTGCTCCAATGAACTCCCCAGGCCCAACAACACAGAAGCCAGGGGCCAAAAGAGCCCTCAGAGCAGCAGATGGAAGCTCCAAAGATGAGGTGGAAGCCAAACCCATCCACACTAAGGCCCAGAGAGAGACAGGGCTGGATCTGAGGAGATCCGAACTGGCTGTAAGTACCAGACCATTGAGTGTTGTCTCGCAGTGGTCTCCTGCTCTAAATGGGCAAAGATGCTCAGGGCAGTCATTGGATCCAAGCAGCTGACAGGTCCTGGACCTGATACAGACACCAGTTGGATACTGGAGTCTTCCTGCTCTGAAATAGAAGGACAGATTGGAGGAGGAGTAGTTGTCACAGTGTAAGGATGAGTCTGATCTGACTCCTTTGGGTTCGGATCCAAATGAAGCTTGGCCAAGGCAGGTGTCTTGAGAAGCCTTTGCACCACCCTATCCACATCTTCATCCGAGAAGCTTCTAATAGACCTAGTAGACAATGTTGGGGACCTGGATCTGGTTAAAAAAGGTGATGGGAGCCGAGATGTAATAGGCTCCAAGGATGTAGATCGGCTCCAATAGTGTTACTCAGAAAGCAATAGGGCTTCAGAGCCGATGATTCAGTGTTTGATTTTGGAGCAGATGATTTTGTCTCTTCTGATGAGGTTCCTGCTTTGGAGGTAACTGTCTGTTCTGTAGGTGCTGTTGGATCGGATACCTTAGGTAGTTTAGCCTTCAGCTCCAATGAGGTTTTTGGAGCCAGAGAAGACCGTTTTCCTACTCTTTCAGATTTATCAGATTTTGGAGAGAAGGGATCGGTAGAGATAGCCTCAGAGAATGGGGTTTTAATTAACCCCTTCAAAATCAATTTGTTTTTTCATTCCATAAGTACCCTTTGATTAAAGGCATAGCATATGGAACAAGATACTTGTAAAGGAAGGGGCCCCAAACACTAAACACACAATGTGTGCGAATCACTGAGGGGCATCTTTTTGCCGCACTTCTCACATTTTTTGCCTTTTTTTGGGACATACTGGAAGAGAGCCCTAAGTAGCAACACTACAAAAAAATCTAATCAAGAAAGATTCAGAAAGGAAGAAAATTAGAGCTCTTTTTTTAAAATAAAATAACAGTATCAGGGGAAAAAAAGGGGAATTGTCTAACTTAAACAGACTTGGTGGGGGAGGAGGGGGAAGTTGGTTAACTGCTCTCTAACTAAAACGAGCAGTAACCTGAAGGGAAAGGAAGAAAACCACTAACTAAGCACTTGAAACTTTTCCACAAAAGAAAGGAAGGGAAAGAAGGTAGAGGGAACACCCTCCAACTAAAACAGGTGTAAGTTAGACAGCCTCTAATTAAAACGGATGCTAACGGAGGGGGCAAAAAATAATTAGAAAAGTATTTTAAGAAGGGAAGGCATTAATGTTTAGCAGGAATGAAGTTAAATATATGAAAATACTAGGAAACTATAAGATATATTGAAAAATGTCAAGAAATGGTCAAAAAACTTAGTCCAGAGCTTGTTTTAAGATCCTTCTTGCAGTGTGGCAAACGAGATCCGAGGAAGTTGGGGAACTGCATTATGAGTAGGAAAGGAGGCCCACGAGCTTTGCTGAAGACCTTGCTCTATTGGAAAGGATGAAACAGATCCAATACATTCCAGACATTTAGACCAGCTACTGCACAGACAGGGAGTACAGGTAGAGGTGTCTTGATTTACATCAAACAATAAATATACCTCATGTTTGGTCAAACAGGACAATGCACTTTAGCTTTTCCATGTTCAAATCACCATAGGCAAAATCAAGTACCACTTCTTTGCAAGCTATAGGTCCCCCATATGACCGTGAAAACCCATCCAAGCTAATGGCATATTCATGGGTGACGTGAACCATATATGACCCCAAACATACAGACACAGAGATTCCTGGATTTTTTTATTGTCAATACATCATACAGTGGTGTAAACATACTGGATATGGTCCTCATTAATATGGGACAGTGCTACACACCCACTAGTGTAATATCTTCTCTGGTACGATAAGACCACAAAATGGTCTCCTTTGAAGTAAAAATAAAACCTGGAACCCCGGCTAACCCTGGAATATTCAGGAACAACTCTAAAACTAATTTCCTACTATTAAGTAATAATCTGGCAAAATTTCCAGCCCTCATAAATCCTGAGAAAACTGCTGCCTATGCAGAACTGTTCACATAAACCATATACAAGCATATTAATAGTTACATAGAGGCATTTATTTAACTAAGGCATTGGAAACAATCTACTAATCAACAAACCTACCAAGCTAAGCTTTGTTGACAGCAGTTGCATGGTTTAAAACTTACTTGAAGAAAAGAGCCTGGTGTTGCCAGTGTTCAGTGCAGGGCCCTCTACACTCTTCACTCTTTTATCAGTGATCTTATATTGGACCTTCCCACTCTGCATCTGGTAATGTATGCTGATGACATTTTAGTTATTGACAACCTTTGGGAAAAAAAAAAAACTTAAATGTAACTTCTCAGAGATGTGCAAATGGATAACAGAAAATGAACTATTAATTAACTCTAAGAAAACTAATGTTGCAAATTTTTCTACATCACATAAATTAGCAAACCTCTTTTCTCAAAGGCAATGATGGCATATGTATTCTTAATGTTACAGAATAAACGTCTCACAGGCTCACTTTTTTTTTAACAATTTTATTGATTTTCATGTATTAACAAATGATCATAATCTCCACTTATATACAATTGATAAAATATATTCAAATAAATAACATAAACTAAAATAACTAAGGTATTTACATGTACATCTACTTTTGTAAACAAACATTTCTAATTAAACAAATCAAATTATCATGAACAATTTATTTTGTTTAACAGATTTTGTAAACACACTCATGAGTTGTAGCTATATGTTTTTCTAGTTGTTCAAGATTTGATGGTTAGAATTTCTAAATTACATAGGTCAATTATACCAGTTTTAAACTCTGTAAAAATGGAGGGGATTCAGAAATCCAATTCTTGGTAATGATTTTTCTGGCTACTGCTAATATTGACCAGAGTATAGGAAGTTTTATTTTTTAACACAATTAGGTATTGATGTGTTGAAAAGAACCATGGATCTATTTATAGTAAACAATCAGTGAATGATGCTTGTAACATATTGTTAATATTTTCCCAATAAACTTTCAGTTCAGAGCAATCATAGAACATATGTGCCCATCCAACATTTATCTCTGATATACACCTTGTACATATGTTGTTTTTGTTATTGATTTTGTTCATAATTTGATGAGTGTAAAATGATCTATACATAAACCTCCAAGTATATAATCTCCACTTAAGAGAAGATGTAGTTTTACCAGCTGATTCCAACATATATAATTTATCTTGTTCTTTAGGCAATTCATTATTAATAGCGTGATAATATTTCTAATAGCTATCTGGAGTACTATAGGTTTCTTCTCTTATGATCCTATAAATATGAGAAACTTTACCTTTATGAGAATATTTATGTTGTATATTGAAAGCCAGATAATCTACCAAAATGGAAGTATTTTGTCTTGCTACAGTATACATACTGTCAATTTTGTTGAATAGTATCTGTCTCAAAGATTGTATATGTAGCCAAATAGACTCTTCTAGAGTAAATTCTTGTGTTAGCAACTGTAAAGGTTTGACTTTTCTATCAGACATCAACTGAAACCAAAAAGTTTATTATTTTTGTTTAAGAAGTACATTTTTATTTGGATCAGATTATGTTATGATATCTTGTGTAAATGCTATGGGAAATATCAAAATGATCCATTCTTTATAAATGGGATATTTGTATATAAAGTTTCTAAAGGTTTTTAAGATATTGGAAATGTATTTTGAAGAGTGTTTTGATACAGTATAGGTGGTGAAAAAATCTTTTATAATCCATAACATAGGATTATTAAGTAAATCAGTTTTGTAATAGGTTCTGCACTTATTAATTCCCAGTAAAATTTCCATTTGGCTGAGTAAGATGAGTCCACTAATAGAGATAAAGTCTTGATTATGGATGAAACTGAATATAAGTCTAGATTTAGAAAGCTATTCCTCCCTTAGTCCAGCTATTTATACGATAATTAAAAGCTATCCTAGGTATTTTGGGGGTCCATAGAAAAGCTAATAACATTGAATTTAGTTTCTTAATTAGAGATTTAGGAGGTAATAATAATAAAGTTTGAATAATGTAAAGAATCTTGAGAAGAATTATCAACTTGATAATAGTCAGTCTTTCTTCCATTGTAAAAAAGATTGTGTTCCATCTAGATCTAAGTGTCTGTATATTTTCAAAACATTTATTATAGTTTAAATGTGTTATATTTTTGTTGTCTTTGGCTAGAATAATCCCTAAATATGTAAGTTGATCAGTAAACAAATCATATTTATAAGACTTTCTTTTAATTTTGTTTTTAGCTGTATATATGGGAAGAATTTTGGTTTTATCATCATTGAAAGCTAATCCGGATATTATTTGAAATCTATCCATAGATTCAAATAGAGATGCAATGGAAGAATCATTCCCTTTTATTGTTATAAGGACATCCTCAGCAAAGAGCTGAATTTTAGATAAAGTATCTGCATTAATGTTTAATCCTTCTATATTTGCAGTATTCCATATCTCATTCACCCAGGGTTCCATTACAAAAGTAAATATCAAAGGAGATAAAGGGCAGCCCTATTTAGTTCCTTTAATAATGGGGATATGTTGTGAAATATATATACCGATTTTAGTATATGCTAATGCCCCTATATATAAGTGTTCTATTAAGTTTATAAAGTTATTTGAGAAATTTAAACATTCAAGTAAAATGAATAAATAATCCCAACTTACCGATTAAATGGCACAGTTAATATCCAAGCTAATTGAAGTCAGATCTTTTTTCTTTTTTGGGGGGAATAGTCTATTAATGCTAAAGTTCTTTTAATGTTATCAAAAGTATTTCTATTAGTAATAAAACCTGTTTGATCTTCATCTATTAATAGTGGAAGGAATTTTTGCAATCTTTCAGTGTAAATATTCATAAAGATTTTATAGTCAATGTTCAGTAATGAAATAGGTCTATATGAAGAGCAATTCTTTGGGTCTTTATTAGACTTCAATGTAGGTCAAATATATGAATATTTCCAGGAAGGGGGGAGGTGGATTCATTCTGGACCACTACGAACACTCTTTAGAGTAAGGTTAGGGATGTCTTGGGCAAATTTCTATAGAGTTCTGGAATGATACCATCATTGCCTGGTGCTTTGTTAGGTTTAAGTTTATTAATTTGAGTCTGAACATCAATGAAGGTTATAGGTTTGTCTATAAACTCTTTTTGTAGTTTGCTAAGGTTTTTATTAATATTTTTACAAATATATTCTTTTATTTTACCTTTAGTTTCCATTTTGATTTTATTTTGATTGAGTTTCAAAAAATTATCTCTAAATTCATCTAATATGTCAGTTAGATTAAAAACTGTCTTTTTTTTCTTTTTATAGAATAGCTCTCTTTAATATGACTATGTTTGTTAAGTCTTTTCATCTTGTTTTTGAGATAATTTAAATGTTTAGG
>NC_056745.1:653125059-653147559 GCF_019279795.1 Protopterus annectens | reverse complement strand
CTAGAACTGTAACCATTGTATGACAACATTATTTCACTGCCATTTAAGACACCTATTTACAGGAGTTAACAAATACCTCCTGGAAAGTACAGCCACAAAGAACTTGTTTAAAAAGGAATAAAAAGGCTTTAAAAGTAAATGGATCTGTACAAGAACCCTACAATAAGCAGCAACATAATGGGCCCTGATTCCAAAAGATTTGTCAGTGTAATTGACCACTTTGACTGACAGGAGGCTGAGAGCAGATCTTGTGGAATCTGGTCCTTGTAGTAAGCCTGTTTACAGACGAGCCTTACACTGAAGTAAGTCACTTGGACTGAGAACAGGCCTTTCAGAATCACTGCACACTTTGACAGCAACAATTTTGGAATCTGGCACCATACTTGATAATATCTTTGGCAGTAGTTTGTTGTACATATTACAATAAATCCTTAAATTCACATTTTTTACAGTTTAATCATTTAACAAATTATTTAAATTGCATTCAAAAATCAGTCTCACTTTGTGTATCATATTTTGAATGTATTATGAATGGAGTCTCATATGTTGAATATATTACCAATGCTTTCAATGTTCTTTTATATATAAGTATATATGTATGTGTGTGTATGTGTAAATTATGTATTTTATGCTGCAGTGGATAGCACATAATAGAAATTTTCACTAATAAGTATTATTATGTATTCCTGCCTCTAGCAGCATTTCTCTGAAGCACATTGTATATCTGTTAGAGCATATCTGTACCCTAAATGCCAGGACAGTTTGACTCCCGCAGCTCTTTCAGTGCAATGCAGAAGTTATGACTTTCCCTGAAAGCCACATCAAATTTGGAAGTATAGTGGTTATGTCAACTCTTTTCCAAAAAGTTTTACTGTTTATGTTTTAGACGTATTATATTATACCTGTGTTTTAGCAGTTGTAAAAAAAAATAGAAATATATATTCTTCTGCACTTTAGGTTAAGGTCACTGGACAAACATACCTGCCCTTTGCATACAATGCAAATATATCTAATTCAGCTGTTATGCTTTCCATTTCAAAATAATTATTTAATTTAATATACTCTACATAATTTATTGCAGTTAAAGGGATTACAGTAGTGCTTGTCATAAGTATAACACTTCAGGTCTACTAAAAGTTTTATTAAATCTGTGTTGCAGAAGTACTGTGACTTAGGATTACAAGTTGTTTAAATTGAAATGATATTAGATATTTAAAGTTCCTCCAAAGAAGCACTAATGCCTATGCTGTGATATTTTTAGAATGGACAATCTCCAGAGAAGCAAGAATGCTTACATTATAATATTTTTAGAATGGTCAGCTTATGAAATATACATTTATGTAAATGTAACTAGGCATGTTACAATAAATAGATATGAAACATAGCACAGACAAGAAGCCAAAGATTAGTTAAATAGCCAATAAGCCTACATTTAAATACAACTATTTAATTAAAAATAAATAAATAAATAAATAAATAAAGGGTATGAAAATGCCCTGTTATGCTGAAAAGTTTTGAGGCAACTTGTAAATTAAATTTTATGACATCTAATAATACAGGGAATCAGATGGTGTTTCTTTGTAATCTGTAAATGTGTTCTTATAAATGAAACCCTGAATACTGAGCACTGAATGCATTTATGAGTAACTTTTCCACATAAGATCTTTAATATTAACTGTCATTTGTATCTAAATTGTATAATGCATCTTGGAGCTTTTCTCCCCGGGCCTCTACTGAAAATGAGTCAATTCGGCCCAGTGGACTTCCTCGGTAATCAAATTGCAAATAAATAAATAAATAAATAAATAAATAAATAAAGGGTATGAAAATGCCCTGTTATGCTGAAAAGTTTTGAGGCAACTTGTAAATTAAATTTTATGACATCTAATAATACAGGGAATCAGATGGTGTTTCTTTGTAATCTGTAAATGTGTTCTTATAAATGAAACACTGAATACTGAGCACTGCATGCATTTATGAGTAACTTTTCCACATAAGATCCTTAATATTAACTGTCATTTGTATCTAAATTGTATAATGCATCTTGGAACTTTTCTCCCCGGGCCTCTATTGAAAATGAGTCAATTCGGCCCAGTGGACTTCCTCGGTAATCAAATTGCAAATAAATACATAAAAACAAGCTGTTTTCTGAATGACCATTACATTTGAAAGCCGTGCTAGGATAAGTAAGCATGTACTAACAGTTGTAGTGTCTGTACTCACGCTTTATTTGCATACTCCTGCCACACTTTTATCTGAAGAAACAAAAACTAAATATTTTGCAGGCCATAATGCTGGGCTATTTACAGAGTTACATTTTTTTGTTTCGTTGGTTACCAAAGTACCACCTTTGTAGTGATCCAGATGTTTTGTTAGTTATGCACAGCTAATTCCAGTCTTTCAAGATTTTTTTTTAAGCAACATAATGCTGTCCAAAGTGCCAGAATAAACAGGTGACATAATTGCTCCATGCCATTAAGAAAACATTTCTGATTTACAACATTCATGATTTTTATGAAAATGGACTCATAAACTGGATGATATGATGCTGCTGATGTTTTCTGTTAATTCTCAGCTTTATTGTTTGTATTCAAATAGCCGTGGTAGTACAGCGGTAGCCTTGTTGCCTCACAGCAAGAGGTTCTCCTGTTCGATTCTCGGCTGGAGTGCCTTCTGTGTGGAGTATGCATTTCCTCCCCCATGGTTGAGTGGCTTCCGAAAGACATGCGTGAATGGGCGTGCCTTCGCTGAAGGTTGGGAGGTGGGCTGGCAACTCAGCACCATAAAAATCTACTGCCAATCATTAGCAGATCGGAGTTCCACTGTGGCGACCCCTAACCAGGAAAAGCCGAAAAGACAAACAACATTGTTTGTATTCAAATGTATTTTACTCTATATTTCACCATGTTATATTGTAACGTTATTGTTAATTAGTCATTTTTGATAAACCTTTAAGTTAAATTTGTGTTACCTTTTGTTGAGATTTTCTCCCCGGGCCTACGCAGGAACAGGGCTCTGGCTCAGTCGGACATTCCCAGTTAATAAATATCAAATGAATAAATAAATAAAATATTACAGCCTGAGAGAGAAGGCTCAGCAGAAAAACTTCATAGTACATGCAAACAGACCTGATCTACATGACTAACACCTTGAACACCATGACACCTTCCACAAGGAATGTGTCCAAAAAAGGCACAAAAGTAAGTGTGGCCATTGGGATGGTGTCTAACAATGCATTTATATGGAAAACAAAAGACTGTGAATGTGTGTGTTTTGTGTAAGATTGTGTGAAGATACACACATATGAGCGTGCATGCACATACACACACAAACACACACACACACACACACACACACACACACACAAACATATGCGTGCATGTGTGCACATACACACATACACAGACACACACGCGCACGCGCACACACACACATACACGCAGATGCACGCACACACACGTGTGCACATACACACGCACACACGCACACACAAACACGCACACACACACGCACACACACACATGCATGCACACACACACACACACACACACACACACACACACACACAAAAATGCACAAACACACAGACTTATATACACAGAGGCACAGAGCTGCACACAAACAAAAGACAATAAATTGCAGTAATAGAATAGATTTCAGGTTGTTACAGGCATATTTCATTCAGTAATCCTGAATGCAGGCATTGAACTACATGTGTGAAGCTTGAAAGGAATTCATGAGTTAACAGTTTTGTACCTTGTAGTACAAGTGAGGCATGAAGCAACTTTCCAGTAGAAGAACACCACAGTAAGGGAAACTACAGTGCCTATGAAAGAGTTAACCTTTCATTCTGTAACAAAAAAAAATAATTGATAACAGTACAGAGATAGGAGTCAACATGGCTGGCAAGAGGGTATTTTACTAGGCATGACTGCTAGAGAATCTAGAATGAAAGCTGATGAAGTCCTGAGACAATGAGTCAACATGGCTGGCAAGAGGGTATTTTACTAGGTATGACTGCTAGAGAATCTAGAATGAAAGCTGATGAAGTCCTGAGACAATGAAGTATGTTACGAAGAAAAATAAAGGCTAGCAAAGTTGAACTGCTTTTCTTCTGCAACCTAACTTCATGATTCTGTGTTTCTTTTTAATAATCACTCTCATTACAGTTATGAAAGTGATTAGTATACTGGATTATTCACCAGCAGGATCAGCAGTCTTCTGAAATGATGTCAGACTTTATCTACTGTCCTTCAGATGTGGGGATAACAGTCAGAGCCTGCTGTGTCATATGGCCAGAATGTGAATAAGTCACTTAACCTCTGTGGCTCTGGGTCAACACTTCAATAATATTTCTGTAACTAGTATGCTTACTAAGACACATAATGTATGTCTAAATAGAACTGTAAAACTTCTGTTGTTGTATGAGAGTGAGGGCTGGAATTAAACAACTTAGAAGGAACCCAGCTTGCTAAGCAATAACATTTAACAAAAGGTCACAAAGAAACAGCTGTTTGCGTACTCTGGCCATACAGAGCTGCCAAAAAATAATGCCACATTATTTCAACACAATGTTGGTCAAAACTGTAAAACTCCCCCTGCACTAGACATGATAAATAGATAATGGCATTATTGATTAGCATTAGTTGTGTATGTTGATTTATTTTGGGATGGGCAAAGAAAGAAAAGAAACGACCAATAACAGCACAGGAAGACAACGGCAAGGATGCAAAACAAAAACCTGCTTTTCAAGTGTATTTGACAACTCATAATTTCTTTTGTAGGAAATGAAAGCAGGTAAAACCACTCCCTTCAGCTGCATGATGGCAGAGGCAGCATGTTAGACATACTACTTTTTATAAAAGGTAGGTGACCCCCCCCCACCCCACCCCATAAGACGAAATGTTAAGAGGCATCTTAGTGAAATCACTTAGGAAGGCTGTACTTGGGTAGTATAACTAGGATACGTAAGTTGACATACAATCACATTAAACTGACACCTGTATAAATTAGACTACAGATTATGCTGCATACATTTTTTTAAAATATAGGAAGAAACTAATGTTGATTTTTTTGTCTTTTTTAACCATGCTGTGATTTTGAACTTTGGAAGTAAGTTTCCTTTTTCTCATTTTATGAACTTGTAAGAAAAAAGTTTTAAAATGATCATTTCTTTCTTCGTTTATTTCTTGTACAATAATTTGTTGTTAATAAGTGAATGGAGTTCATTTTTTAATCCTTTGCACAGGTCAGCCGCTGAAGTCGCATATATTAACTTCAGGTGTGGAGCAATGCAAGATTTAATGCTACAGACGTTCAGCACCAACCCACACACATTAACCTCAGGTGCAGAGCAATGCAAGATTTAATGCTACAGAAGTCCAGTACCAGCTCTCACACAATAACCTCAGGTGCAGAGCAATGCAAGATTTAATGCTACAGATGTTCGGTACCAACCCACATACATTAACCTCAGGTGCAGAGCAATGCAAGATTTAATGCTATAACTGAAAACCAGCACTACAGAAGCCCATAAATAAAAATTTCATTACATTTATTTTAAAGTACAATGTTGATTTGAGCTATTTTTTTTCTTTCTCTTTCATTTGGATTAACAGAAAACATAAAGGAAACCTGTACTACTTCTGGGGCTTTTGGTATGATTAACACATATGAAAAAAAGCTGTTCCAAATCTGAGTGTATACATAATTCTCAGCAAAATAAATATTTTAAATGTAGGACTGATACGATGCTTTGCAATTCTATCTGGCAGGATGCAAACGGAGGAGGAATTCACTGAGGAGTAGTATTAAACTACTTCATATCTCATTAGACCCAATGCCACAATACAGCATAACACCAAAGTATGTGAGAAGTGAAATAGGAATGGATTTCCCTTGTCAAATACTGTACTCTGATAGCACTGAAACAAATACCGATAATTGAACATCTGAATATATAACTATATTAACGACGACTGCTGTCTGACATAAACAGAAACAGAGCAGAAGAACTGTGCGATACAGATAAATGGACAGACAAACATACACTTTCTCCAATATCTAAATGGAAGATACAATGCTTATTTAATTTTTACTGACATTTAGCTACCAGGACAGTCTGACTGGTTAGGAGAGCATTTTCAGTAGAATCCCAGGAAGAAAAGCTCGAAAGTATTACAAAAAAAATTAAGAACAATAACTCTACAATTATTACAAATATTTTTTAAAAAAAGCAAGTACAGTTTATATAATTATACCAAAGTAGGCATAATATGAAAAAAATGGTTAAGAATAGATATAAGAATAGATTCAATTTATGCAACAATGATTTAATATTTATAGAACGTGTAGCCAGGTTATAGAGAAATTAAAGGTCAGTTAGTATAATACAAACAGGAACTGCAATATGAAGTGATAGAAAAGCAAGCTTATGGTATATTTAGAGAAAAAGCCAGAGGACAGAAATTGACAGAAGTGAGTGAAGAAGAGAGAGGAAGACGGTGTAAGGTATGAATAGGTATTTAGTCACATTTAGGGCTATAGTTTATCCTGGTGTTGAACAAGAAGAGAGACAGATTTTGACTAAGACGTTTTTCAGGATGATTTTGAAGGATGGGTGGGAGGATATTGAGCTGATGAATACAGTTACGGTGTTCCAGGCCTTAGCAACTTGGTACAAGTGCAGACAATGCCTAAGAGATTTGATAGATGTTAGCTACATTTCTATATCGCCAATCCTTCCCTCCCTCTTTTCTTCTTAAGTCATATTCTTGTTAAATATGTTCATCTGTAGAACTACACATGACATGCTCTGGTCATCTATCACAATAGTAAATGGCAATGACCCAGTGTTGCTGGGAAATAAATCATCATGAGACTGACCTATACAACAGTATCCCAACTGGAATTTTTTTTCAGATCACATGGACATATTTAAAAATAATTATTTATCATTCTGACCAGTAACAATACAACATTTTTTTTCAGTTCCTGTCATTTGTCATTATTAACTGTGATTGGCTTCTATTCTTTGACATCACTAAGCATGACCAGAATGTTAAACATATAAGAAGATGAGATGATATTTTACACATTACTTTAGCAATGGTCTGAAGCTATCCAGTTTTCTCCAAGTCTAACAGGAAATAATTACAATTTGTATAATGTCATATGTCCTTCAAATGAATGCATTTGTGTGTGTGTATTGGTATGTACACACACACACACACACACACACACACACACACACACACACACCCTCCCACACCCATGCGCACATAACAGCATGTTTTATATGTATATTTATGTGAATATATATATATATATATACACACACACACACACACACATAATATATATATATATATATATATATATATATATATATATACTTATTTTAATTTGTTGACCGGGAATGTCTGACTGAGCTGAAGCCTTTTTTCAGCAGTGGCCTGGGGAGAAAAGCTCCAGTTTTTACAGTTAATATGTCAAACAACTATACAGCAGCAAAAAGTACTTAGTTAAACAACATTTTTACAAGTTATGCAGGATCCAAATCAAAAACCATAAAGAATTTAAACTATCTATATACATATATACATATATATATATATATATATATATATATATATATATATAGATATATATATATATATATATACGCACACACACACACACACACACACACACACACACACACACACACACACACACACATATACACACACACACACACACACACACACACACACACACACACACACACACACACACACACACACACACACACGTATTATGGGATGAAAACAGTAACTGCTTTCATTCCCACACCATTGATTTGCCTTGTCACTTTTTTTCTGATTTACGTAAATACATATTCAAGAATTGGAATTAGGCTTAAAGTAGTAATCCATAAAGCTTAAATAAGTAAATGGATAATAATAATATTTTTAATATTTACAAAGGGAATGAATAAAAGTTGCTTATTTATATGTTATATTTCTTAAACTTTCATTCTAAAATATTAATAACTTGGTAAACCATTTTAACTGTTATCTTAGAGAAAAAACAAATAACATTTCTACTATTACTTTAACTTTTTTATTTGCAATAATTATACTATTTATATTAATGCTAAACAGAAGCATTTACATAATAAAATAAGCTTTATCTTTTAATATAGAAACTACCTGTTTTTTTTTATTTCTTTTTTACCCAAAAATGAAAATATTATTTGCAGATCTGTTGCACTGAAAAAATAAGGCAGCTTAGAAATAATTTAAAACATATAAAATGCATATATTTGATAGTGTGACTGAATCTTTAAATAACATAAATACACATTCAGCTTTAAGATGTTAATTTATATTCTCGACAAATAAGAAGGCAGATATTATTATATTTTAAAAGGAACTAAAAGATTTTACAAAATGAATTTATTTGACTCTTTCCTTTTCTAACACTTTGAAGCTCAGAAAATGATTAATGATTCTGAGATTATCTCCACAACAGTTTTTTTCTTCATACCCATGACTGCATGTATTGTCATCATAAATTATATATCTTACTTCAGGTCAAGTGTCCAGAAGAACAACTGAGATACCTGTTTATTTACAGACCATTAAGTTTATATATCATTTGTAATATCCATTATGCCCAACAGTGAAGTGTAGTTCTGGGCCTTTTAATCAATGTTTAATTTGGTATATTAATAATAAATTGCAAACAAACCAATGCATCTTTTCTAAAGCAAATTTCTTATTCTTCTCCATACTTTATAGATTTCACTTCCCTAAGACAACAAATTTAATAATAAAAAAGTGTCATCTTTGTTTGAAGTCAGTAAAACAACGCAATTCCTGCACTGGACATATATATCTGATCCATATGCCACTACAATGCTATATTCCAGTGTTTGTGACTCATAAAGCAAGCAATGAATACAAATAGTTAATTCTAAACTATATTTAAAGGACACAGACCTGTGTTTAGTAAGGCATACTATTTCAACATTTCTAGTAGTGTCTTTTAAAATACTTTCAATCTGTCTTTTTTGTCTTTCTATTTTACGGCACTTTACTAATTGCAGATATTTATTTCTGGTTTTGTTTACTATTTAAAACAAATGACTATAATTAGTAAATGAAGAATGCTTAGGGGGTATCAGTACAGGTAGTAATAGGCTCGGATAACATTTTTAGACTTCTGTCATTTTCTTATTTTAAAATAACAATAATATCTGAGTGCTATACTTCACAAAGTTAAAAGAATCAT
The DNA here is from genome assembly GCF_019279795.1 of Protopterus annectens. NCBI lineage: Eukaryota > Metazoa > Chordata > Ceratodontiformes > Protopteridae > Protopterus > Protopterus annectens. The sequence continues at coordinate 653,138,283 of NC_056745.1, read as the reverse complement.
GTGCCTGTTAATATGGCAAAACATAAAATAAATGTTATTAATTGATCTGGAGAATAGCAAATTATGTTTTTTTTTAGTAGGTTTGTATTTGTTATGTTTATTTACCTTTAAAATGTATGCGACTTATAAACTGTATTTAAATGCATTGATATATTTAAGCTATTACAATGGCATAGACTGGCAAAAGCACATCATGAACTATATGAGAACAGAACCTGTTTTGTTTGAAACTCTAATATCATATCATGCAAAAGGGATTCTTGACTAGTTTTAAGTTAATCAACTCTCTTACTGACATCCTTCAGTATATCACATGCTAACGTTCAATCACATGTTACAACATGTTACTTTCTTATTGACATCCTTCACTATATCACATGCTAATGTTCAATCACATGTTACAACTTGTTACTTTCTTATTGACATCCTTCAATATATCAGATGCTAATGTTCAATCACGTTACATGTTACTTTCTTATTGACATCATTCAGTATATCACATGCTAATGTTCAATCACATGTTACAACATGTTACTTTCTTATTGACATCCTTCAGTATATCACATGCTAATGTTCAATCACATGTTACAACATGTTAATTTCTTATTGACATTCTTCAGTATGTCACATTATGATATTCTGCTTGATTTTTTTTATTTGGTAGCAAAAACAGTAAATTGTAGTATTTTTACTTCCGTATAGTGTATTGCAATAACAGAGATATTACATACATGTATTATCATAAAGTGTGCTGTGTTTGTTTATATTAAATCAGTTTCTTGCAGTTACATTTCTGTACTGGTAACAATTTGTTGCTATTCTGGGTTCTATCATGTTTTTACAAATTGCTGGAATAACTCATAGCTTACTTGTGTATATAGCAAATTATTATTTTTTATTTTTCTACTATGACTTGACTAAATTTAAAATAGTATCAATGCTATATTTTAAACATTTTTAGCAGGTCACTTGCTCTTTGCTTTATCCTAAATGCAGTAGTAAACTCTAATTTCTGTTTTAACATATGAAGAATGCCTAATAACGACATTAGTACTTTTATTCACGTATCAATTACATGTTGGCATAGGAGATAGCTGTATTACTATAACCATTTGTTTCACATTGGTTATGATTTGTGAAATAAGCCCAACAAAATAACCACTTTTTGAGTTTTTGAATGTCAAAACTTTCTAAAAATATGAAATGTGTACATCCCGTATGACCTTCATTAGTAAGCATGCTATGTGTCATTAGGCCGTAGCCAAGGCTTAGCATAATATCCATGTTAGCCTTAACAGCCATTTCATAGCAGACAAATTCACATCTGATGCATGGCTTCATATTATGGGACTAACACTAACACTGCAGTGCAGTAAGAAAGAGGCAATGTATTGCAGTGATGCTATGCCTTTGATAAAATGCTGTACACAATGCTTCTCTGGCCTGTTCTCTTGGGACGTCTTATGATTTTTTGAAGATTCTATAGATTGCTTTTGATGAAAGTAATGGAGTTTCCTCCATGCATCCTGACCATAATTTTGACTTTTCTGTAAGTACAACCCTATGTATGTCTCCCTGAAAATTGGGCCAGAGGGTACAGTTGGCCTACCTACTTAACGAACACAGCTGAATAAGAACAACAAATATTAGAAGACTGCATAAAGGTTGCAACATTACTGAGCACACATCAATTTAAGGTTATCATAAATGACATATCACTGTCTAAATTCAAGACAAGCAATGTCTACTTCTTCTGAGTGTAACTATCATGCAGGTTTATAGTAACGTTTCTTGATATATAAAAAACAGCAATACCGTGTTAGCAGGAAACTACAATATAACTAAAGAAGACACAGAATAAATGGCCCTAAATCTTCTACACAGAATGCTAAAAGCTGTTAGGATCTCTGTTCCTACAACAAAAAAAAAGCTTCCTCGATGTAAACAGGAAATGCAGAAATTCAAATCTGTCAGTTACTTACTTAAGATTTATCACACACATTATAGAAATCTCCGCTGCAGCAACTAACGGAATGGGGGAAAACTCAGTAGATAATACACTTTGCGGATGATATTTAGACACTATGCATTTAGTTTAAATTAAGTACTTGGTAATTCCTCTTTAAATTCTGCACATTTGTAAATAAACCAGAAATATTAATACTGTCAATCAAACTAACAATTTTTTATGAGAGATGCTTACCTTGCCAAAAGCAGAGTACAAGCTTTAGAGACGAGACACCAAACAGAAAAGCTTCCACCATGCAGCTTTGCAGCTTTGCAACCTCCTGTAACTGCAGACAAGAAGGTGGTCAGTGCTTCATTCGGTATTTTTTTAAACAAGTACACGCAGGCCTGAAGAGATGGGAAGGCGGTCCTTATTCAGCATCTAGTTCCTGCATCCGTGCCAGTCCTGCCCCTCAACTGCCAGCACCCAGCAACAATGGCAGACAGAGAGGCGTGGCTTCAGTATGGAAAGAAAGAGTGAGTGAGACAGTGACAGAGAGAGAGAGAGACAGAGAGACAGAGAGCGTAAGAAAAAGAAGCAGTGTGTTAAGCTTGTCTGGTAGTTAACAAGTTTTGAATGAAGAATGTTAGCAAACAGACAAACAGTATGTCTCATGCATACTAATAGCCCAGCTTCACGGAAAGCCTTATGAATAATTCAACAGGAAAAAAAAGACACCCTTCCAAAAAAATGCAGACAACTATAGTAAGGGAAAACAAGTACCATTAAGACCTTTCGTTATTCTATGCACATGTTGAGGGTTGTGAAGGATATTACAGTCTGGGCAGTCGCAACTCTTTACTTACATTACATTTTAATTTAATTGTCATGTTTAGTCATCGTTTTCCTTGTTTATTGCCCACTCTGCATCTTTTGTCTTAAGGATGGCACTTGTCCTAAAGAGCCTTCTGCTGCCCACCCCTTCCATTCCCAGTCAGAGGGAAGAATATTTTCAAAGCTTTCACTTAACATCCAGAAATGAACCTAAATGTACCATCTATTTTACAAATGTAGCCCATTACAAATGAAGAAAGTATATGCACAAAACCAGTAACATCTGGTGGCACTGAAGTGTTTTCCTTTAATAACATCTTTTTCAATGGGAGTAAGAAATGTCAGCTCATAATTAAAAACTCTGTGTACAGTATTGTTTTTTTACAATCAGAGAACTGAGCAGGAGACACGCAGACATCTGCACTTGTACATATACACATGCATAAGTGAGTGTAAACACACACACACACACTTACATGCACGTGTGTGCGCACACATGCACACACACACACACACACACACACACACACACACACACACACACACACACACACACACACACACACACACACACAAAAGCTGTTGCCATATTTGGGCACACATATGTAGATACTTTTGCACACGCATAAGCATGCACTTCATGCAAATACTCACGCACAAAGATAAACACACACATGCAACACACGAGCACACACACAAACACAAGCAGCTGCCATGTGTGGACACATATATGCAGATACTTTTGTACACTCATAAGCATGCAACATGTGTATGTACTCACTGACACACACACACACACACACACACACACACACACACACACACACACACACACACACACACACACACACACACACAGCTACCATAAGTGGACACACATATATAGACACTTTCGCACACGAACACATAAGCATGCACTATGTGCATATACTCACACAAACACACACACACACACACACACACACACACACACACACACACACACACACACACACACACACATATGCACCGGTACCCATGCAGAAATGTAAACACAAATGCACACATACACGCACAGAAACACACACACACAAACAGAGATGCACATCCACCACCATCAGCACCACTCCACACACACACACACACACACACACACACACACACACACACACACACACACACACACACACACACACACACACAGAGATTATTTTTCCCATTTATGTTATAAAAAATACCCCCAGATAAGGGTAGTTTTTGTTTTAAATGAATGATAATAATAAAATCAGAATCTGGTACATAGTGCCAGAACAGCAAGAAAAGAACAGTGAAGTAAAGGAAGTGTACCTACAGATACAAAATTCTGTTCTGCAACTGCCTGTATGAAAAGAAGGCCCAAAGTGGTGGGAATAGTAGAAGTCAAAGTCCTTTAACAGAGGCCAGTCTCCCCCTTGTAGAGCTGTCTGGACAGAAAGGACTGAGGACGTGAGCTCGTTAGTGAGTGAGAGGCAAACGAGAGAGAGAGAGAGAGAGAGAAGGAGAGGGCGAGGGAGAGAGGAAGTGAAAATTGTAGCTGGTGATGAAATAGAGGCACAGCTCTGCATCAGCAAGCTGTTCTTTATGATAGAAATTCATGCACATACACTCAGTTTTTTGACTGCTTTTCCTCTCTGTCTCTCTCTCGTTCTCTACGATTGCCTCCTCCACACTTACAGTACTGCAGTGAGCTGTACGCTCTGAAGAGTGACATTCACACTCCTGTGCAGACTTATTCTGCACTAGCATTTCTTTTTTATCATTTACAGGCAGGTAAAGTTTTTTTCTTTTAATGACTGACACTGTAAAGGAATTTTTATGAGTGCATGCATGTTTTTGACTGCAGTTCAGTTAATTATCCTTTATGTTCCACAGCTTTATTAGCAATGCCCATGGCCATAGACTATAGTGCTACATTAATGATGCAGACATACTTATGTTAATGTAGGCAATGTTATGAACTGGCTCTGGCTACCTTCTATGACAATAAAGTGACTTTATTTCTCATGCCCTTACTTTAAAACCAGCTGCAGAACTGAACTGAGGCTGTTTAGCCCCTTATAACTATCTTGGCAAAGAGTCAAAAGCTGATAAGCATTTGGGCGAGACAGCTCAACTGCTGTGCTGGAAGAAAAACAGCTGCCATGATTGCTGTTTGATTGAGAGCGTGTACAGAAAAAAGAAAAGAAAAAAAAAGCCTGCAAGGCCAGAGTACTAATGCTTAAGGAGGCAGGGCAGGCTGCTCATATTTTAAACACTGCATATTATTTCTATAAATGCTGCAACAGTTGTGTAGCTAGAACTTACAGTGTAAGTCTGCCCTTCGTCTTCCCATCCCCCTCCATAACCTCAAGCAAACTCAAGGAATCATGCCAAAAGTCACGTTGCTTGTTACCAAGTGCATTTTTTGAAATGTATCACTTTCGTCTTCATTTTTAACATGCAATTTGTAATCCTATGAAATGCATCCCAAGTTATAATGCTAAAAATGCATACAGTTGTATGTATTTGTTTGGCTCCCCCCACTCAAATTCTAACATTTGGCTTTTTCCATTTGTAGCAGTTCACTGTAACGCTATTGTAAAACAACTTCCTGCCCCTTTTGGCTCATGTTCCAGAAACTGTTAGTCTAAGTTCAGTTCACAAACTTTTTTCCTGCTGAAGAAATCAGACAAAAAGTTACAGGTTTTCCCTCCTGCTTTTCTAGCTATTTATGGATTTAATGGTTTTCTATGCTGTTCTCACATGAGTCTCAAAGCAACGAGTCCATGGCTTAGATGAAAATCTCAGGAAGTGAAAGGTGGGATGCTGTTTTTTTCACTATATATTTTAACTGCATAGCTTATACTTTACAAGGCTAGCTATTTCAGTCTCATAAGCAGATCTCTTCAAATAGAGTATGTGGTACCATACAAAGTCTTTATTCCTTTTCAGATTTTTTTCAGTTAATTTGTTTTTACCGTTTTCATATCATAATACAGATGGATGTACCATTTTAAACAAGTTCCATTACCAGGCTAAAGTAGACTTTGCATACACTTCTCCTAGTGGGGAGGTGGGTGTATAGCCCAGACTAAATGCACATGAAGTAGAAAACTGTAACACAGGTTCTTCTTATTAGATCTAACCCGAAAAGCTATTTTAAAAGCAATACTGAATCTAAAAATGATTACAAAGAGGGGCCTGGCACAGTCTGTGCCACTAGTAACAACTGCGAAGGAAAAGCATGCCTCCCTGAGGTCTATCACTCATAGCAACAGCACTTGTTGGTATGCCTGCTCTGGCATACATTAGTGTTCCTACCCATCCAAGTGTCCATTTGCGTCACATCTCACCATTCCTAGCAACCAATTGCAAAGTGCCTGATGTAATCAAAAGTATATACATTTTTCTACATGTTGCAATAGTCATAAACGGCCTAAAGTAAGGACAGCTTCCAAACTTGACAAAAAGGTGAAGACATACTTCAAGACTGACAGCAATCCATAGAGAGAAGCTGTACATTATGACTTTTGTTCTAAAATATTTTCTTAAGTCTGTGAACTTTTAAAGTTCAGCTGAGGATAAGGTGCCTCTATGCTTTTCTTTGTTTCAAGCCAGGATTTAAACTGTATATTCCTTGTCATATGCAGTATACTTTAACTTTCAGATAACTGTAGGCAGCAGGGCAGCATGTAGGAATTTTAACTGTGTGAAGAATCTGAGGATATTATTGCACGCATTCTAGCCAATATGTTTTTAATATTTTTGACTTAAAAACTGACAGCACTTCACAAATAAATGCTACAATAAGCAGGAAGGATTAACACATTAATGTTACTAAAACAAAATTAGAACACTATGCAGGGAAGAATGTTTTATCTTCTCTGGACAAATTCCATTATACAGACGTAAACTGTATGAAAGTCTACCATCATCTCTGTCCACGCAGTGACAGTGTTCTAACTCAGAGCAGAATATTCTTTACGATTAGAGAAGTTTTACTAAAAAAAGTTTGAAATGATCAGACAGGCTGAAAAAAATATGTTAATATTCAGTATTTTAAAATATACTGAACAGATCTGCAGAAAAAGACAATGGTTTCATTGCAACACTATTGTAATACATATCATTGTTTAAGTCACAGTATAATGTTCAGTGACAGTTTCCTACTGGTAGTTCCTTTGAGTTTCAGTTCTGTGGGTTGGACTGCTGTGAGGGATTTTCTCCAAAACAGTTACTAGATGAACTAAGAATTTTGAGAAGTTAAAAAAGAGAAGAATTTTGAGATGTGTTTTACAATTTAATATAACAGTGGTGCTTCCTGATGGTGCATTAACATGGCAACTGTGCTGCATTATATTACTGAAAAAAAACGCTTAATGTTTACCCAGTTTATTCTGCAGATAAATAGATGTACATATTAAGGCCCCATTAAACAATTCTTTTTGTGACAGTTTAACCAACCTTCACAGTTTTTTTTCTGTAGTTGTGTTCACACAAACACAGTGCTATATGCAGGAGAAGTTCAAACTCCTGTAATGTCCAGTTTATGTAACGTTTGCAAAACCAGAAGACAAAATTAACTCCTATGGATACATACACAGATAGATATGCAAAGATAGTAAAAAAAACTAGAACAGACTCAAAGAAGACAGAGAAAGAGCTACAAAAAAGGGACTAAGACAAAGAGACGGAAGACAGAAAAAAGAGTAATGATAAATATATAGCTGCATTGTCAAAATATAAAAGATACATCTGTCAAAAAAGCTGACATACAAATAAACTGATCTTTAAATATTTTAATTTTCTAAATATGTCAATTATTTACATTCAATCTGTCTCGTTTAATATTTTTAAACAATGGCACTCTGTGTCACTTTTCAGAAGGTCAGTTATAAAGCAATAGTTAATGTTTTTACTTAGAATAATATTACTGTATCTTTATAATTTTAGACCATTACTTCAATTGTATTTTTTATTTTTATTTTTGACACATTAATTGGAATATAGCTGAAATATGTGTGCCTAGAGAATGAATGAAGGATTTCAGACTAAACTCTATTGACATGCAAGAAAATATTTTGCAACCAATGAAAAACAACAGGGTGAATACTTTGAAAACTGGCCTCAGCTGCAGAACTCTTCGGGGACACAAGTAATCTTATAATGGATTTCCTGAAATATAGGCATCTATAACACTTCAACTAAAGTACACAATGGCAAAGAAAAGCCTTGCATTACAGCTGCAATGTAAGGGATGTAGCAGACACAAAGTTGCCACTAACATCAGGGCCCTTTAGGCTAGTTTTAAAACTGCTGCAGCAGCCATAATCCTGTGATATGAACGCATGAAATTCGGAAATGATCCATTGAGAATGAAATGCTACTTCTGTAATATGAGAGATCTCGCAGAAAGAAAATTGCTGAAATATATGATATTTTCTTGGATACGCATGACATTTCCAGTAACAAGGTCATAAAACAAGCTTTTTATAAACACACAAAGTACTGCCGGTTCAAAATAGCATTAACCCCCATTTTCTATTTTGACATTAATTGCTAGAAAATATCACATGGAAATCTTTCTAAGTTTGTTTCAGTATTTCACTTAACCCCATATGGTTTAAAAGATAAATTTAGAGTTTACCAAAGCAGATAATTTCAAATGGATGTAAGGCTGAAGTTTGTTATTATTATTATTATTATTATTAGTAGTAGTAGTATTATTATCATCATCATCATTTATTTATTTATTTTTATGCTGAAAAACTACTGGGCTGATTCTAAAAATTCAAAGAATTTTAAAATGTGTTTTACAATTTAGTATGACAGTGGTCCTTGTTGTTCTGCTTCCTGATGGTGCACTAACATGGCAACTGTGTTACGTTATATTACTGAAAAAAAATCCTAACGTTTATCCAGTTTTATTTTACAGATAAACAGATGTACATATTACGGCCCCTTTAAACAATTCTTTGTGTGACAACCTAAATAAGTTCCACATTTTTTTTCTATAGTTGTGTTCACACAAACACAGTGCTATATGCAAGAGAAGTTCAAACTCTTGTAATGTCCAGTTTATGTAACATTGTTTGCAAAACCAGGAAGACAATTAATGGCAAAGGTTTATTCTGTCCTGGTTAACAAATAAAATCAGCATAAAAAAGAAGAAAGGTACCAAAACTAGAAGTAACTATTATTTTACAGAGCTAAAACTCTGACTCTCTAACTGTTTAAAATTCTGTGTATCACCCACCTACTGGAAAGATTTAAAGTTAACACTGCATCATGTATGATAACCACCTTTAATATATGGGTTTTCCTTTTTCAGATGAAATCTTTAACTATTTCTTTCTCAGATACTTGCTTCCAACCTTTATTGTGTGTATGTGAGAAAAACATGTACCTGTGTGTACATATCATTAAACAAATCTCAGTTTTGTGATAACTCACTGTAATAATTTCACTGTATTTACACTTGTTTTTGTACATTTGGAGCTTTTCTCCCCAGGCCTCTGCTGAAAATGGACCTGTATCCAGTCGAACTTTCCCCGTTAACAAATGTAAAATAAATAAAATAAAATAAAATAAATACATTTTGGTTAACAAAATAAAAAAAAGCCACCAGTATACTGCATGTAGTGTAACACCAATCACCTGAGTTGTATTGCTTCTTCTCATATTTATAAAATTTATCCTAGAATCTTATAGCTTTAGAGGAATGCATGGCACTGTTTATCTGAAAATGGTATTTTATTATACTACTTTGAAACTGCTTGGCAGTAAAAGTCATCAGAAACTATCCATCCAAATAGATGAATAAAAGAGATTATAGGTTATATACTAAAACAGACCATTGTTTATACTCAATACACAGAAGCAAAAACTTTATGTAAATTAACTTTTAAATGATAGGTTAGATTATATTAACAAAGACCAAAAATATGCTATTCGGTTTATATTAACCACATTGTGAAGCAGAACCCTACATTAATCTGGCAAATGTATTAAATGTAAACATTTTAACATCTGATAAATTAACAATAAAACTGTATGTGAATATCTGTATTTGAATTATTATGTGTTAGACACCTGTACTGTGGAATTTAACTAAACTAAGTTTGTAAGAAGACTCCCTTCTCACAGACTGATAAAAAAGTGAAACAATAGTGTTAATGTTTGTATTTATATGATGCCATGTTTTAAATTACTATTACTGAAATCTAGCCAGTGTCCAAATATGTAACATTCTAGAGTGTTAGTATTCATGGAAGATAACAGTCATTACAATAACACTCTGGAATTAACCCACAAAATAAGGACATAGCACACAGTGGTAGAATATTACCACATAGACTGGTTATTGTAGTGACAGCCTATAAGGGATGTGATGCTTCTGTTAATAATGCTGTTGCAATCAATTCAAACTGATGTAATATTGTAATGCTCACAGCTAACAGCTGTTTACTGGGCCGTTTTGAATACGATAATGACAAATATTAACTAGTATATTACATGCCATACATAAAGCATAATTTTTCCCATTGTACCTGGTAATGAGCAATAGCAGAGGTAAGCATATTAACTGTAAATAAAAAGGACTGCCTGATACAAACACTTTTAGAAGAGCAGTCACGACAGTTACAACCAAAGAAATGCATAAACATTTAGATTAAGGGATGCATTTTTCTAGTGCTAAAAATCAAAGCATGCATTTCTGAGAAAGAATGGTTGCAGTTAGCACTAACAGTGGACATTACTGAAAATAAGATGATGTGACTGCTGGGTTATCACCATGATTTATAGGTATTCAATTTAACAAAGCTCATGTAAACATAAACATTATAATCTGCCCATGATATTTTGCTTAAATATTGACTGAAATATTCTGTTTTGGAAATAATTATCACAACTTCATATCAGTATCATGCGTTATAAACTAAAATAGTTAGTGTTGCTTATATAAAAATTGTTTTTTCCTGCTCCTATGTACGGATTTTCTTTTTTCGTTGAGGTAGCATTACTTTTACTATTTTTATTTAAAATGTATTCGCATCTTACAAATTGAATATGTGAGGAAAGACGTTGGACTTATTGTCTGTAGCATCCCTATGGCACAGCAAATATGTGTTAACTCTTTCCAGTGCATCAATTGACTCCATTTCCAGTGCAATACAAAAAGTGGGTTTCATGCAAAGAATTTAGCATTTATTACACTTCATAACTTTTTTGAGCAATCAATATTGCTAACAAATCATATAATTTCACCTGCATGAGAATGGAATGTGTAAATTATTTTTCCTGATTACAAGTATGAACAAATGTAAACATTTGCTAAGGTACTTTTTGATAAAGAAACATAATAGATTGCTGATATAATTTAGGCATTTAGAATTATTAGGTGCATGAGTACAGACTCATTTTTGGAAAGTTTGACAGATTAAAAAGTTTGTAAGGAACAGAAAGCTACACAGACAATATGGTTTAACATGTAACAACATTTCTTCCGTACTGCAGCTACTTCAAGTTCAAACATTTATCTATTAAATGCATGCCGTAAAATGAATCTTCCTGAAAAAGGGAAACATTAGGTGTGGCTACACTGTTAAGAGTCAGTACTGTAATGGCACAAAACATTTGTATTACCTAACCTCATACACAATGGGCTTACAAATGCTGCATCTATTAAGCTTGTTAGAAAGTATCCAGATATTTGAAATCTTGCCTTCAATATGGGGAAAATGAAACTAATAACCTTTACTCTTACAATTTAAGTAATCAAAATACGTTTTTATGTAAAACACCTACTCTAAGAAACTAGCCAAATAATATACTCCTACTAGACGAGGGCATGTAATAATTAATGCCGTTACTGAGTTTATTTCCTTCTATACTACAAATGCTGTCCTAATCATTTTTTTCCCTATTACCCTAGCCCACATGTCTTCTTATTACTGTATATGACTCAGTGGTTTTCCAATTGTGCATAAATCTTACTATATGTATGTTGTAATCAAATGCAATTAAATAAAATTATACATACAAGCATGCCTAATTCAACATATTTCAGAAGAACATTTGGCCTAGATAAAAAGTTGTACATTACCTTGTTAAGCTTCCCTATAAATATGTTCCATTAGAAGCTTTGAATAATTGCACTGACGTTGTTAAGGGCGGCATAAAACTTTCCACAAATTATATTAAGGGTTCCAACATCAAAGTACATCAACAATGAAAAGTGTTATACATTGATAAATGGTATATGTGATTTGCAGCAATACAATATAATCTGTAAGTCCACTGGGATCCTTGTAAAGAAACCTAAATAAATAATTATCCTGACACATCAAGAATGATAACTTTTATAACTGCATTGTGATTGTTGTTTTATAACATCATACCTGTCAAAGCTATGGGTAAAATTAAACAGAATATAATGTCTAATATTTTGTTAAAGCTCTTACGGTACTTGTGATCTCATGTAAAGTTTGCTGTGAAAAAATAAGTAAATTAAGGGATCTATAATATCAGGTGCAAAACATTATACAAGAAAGCTTTGTCTGGGTTTATATGAATGACAATTACACAGCAAAAGTAAAATCAAAACCAATAATTCCAAAATTATTCAAATTCTAGGCACACTTGATCTAACTAAGGAAAATATGCCTCCTTCAACCATTTCTGAATTCAGTTACTGAACAAGTAGCATCAATTCTACACAGCCATTGAATAATGAAATAATACTTTAAGACAGAAAAAAAAATAAAAATACTGATTACAAAATATGTTTATCCAGGCCTCACATCTCATCTAATTTGTTTCTCAGTATGCACTGAATTAAAAATTCTAAGTACATGGAAACTCTTCTTTGTTTTATAGTGTATGCTAAATGCTCATACTCAGGAATATAGTATACTGCATACGAAGGGAAAAAAAAGACCAACACCATTCTTTGGCTGGTGGGACTGAGGACTAAAAGCATTTAGTCAACAAATTCTGCAGCTGTCACTATTGTCTCAAAATAGGCATGTGGAAGCATTATTTCACAGAAAGACTACCATACAAGTAGAATTCACTGTCTCAAGGAGTAGTACTACTCAGGAATGTATGGAATAAACATAAAGAAAATATTGTTAATAAAGTTTCATGTCCAGCTTATCCATTAGCTGTGGAAATGAGCTGCCTATACAATGGAAAAGGACAAACAGTCCTTAACCTGTCATCAGGAATCTGATCTTCTATGTTATTAATATTGAGGTATTCCTAAAACATTTATGAATCAACTCTGATATCAGGATTAGAGTAACATAACACAAATTAGAGCATATATCCAACAACTGTAAACAACTCATAGTAAGAGCAGAGTATAGATAGGAGCTGTTAATAAGTTGCTTCCTCTAGTAAAAGGTGTGCGTCCTTCAGCCTCCATTTGGCAACTGTGTGAT
>NC_056745.1:653115059-653122559 GCF_019279795.1 Protopterus annectens | reverse complement strand
AAGATGGACACATTATGATCTATTCAATGAAATATTAAGTACATGTTTTTCCCCACATCCTGATTTTTTGGGGGGTTTGCACAGTTAAGCAATTACTTTTTTATCATACATTTTAATTAAATAAGCACACTACCAAAATGATAAAATTCAAGCAGGTGATAACAAACTCAGCATTTTTGCAGGGACAAACCCCCCCAGTAAGCACCTACCCTCACATCCTTAAATCCGCTATCTGTGAGATGGTACAACAGTTAATGTCAGGAGAACTTTGTTGACACCACTCTTGCTTCTCTTCTGAGTGCCCAAGTTCCAGTATGATAGGGACTCAACTCATGAAAACTGTAATAGGTAGGTTTCCTCACACACACTGCAAATGTTAGTTGCACAAACACAAAATAAATGAAACGTGAAAAATAAAAGGAATGGTTGTTGGTTGGTTACTGCACCCTTAGAACCTGTACAGGCAGTGATTTCTGAAGGAAAAACAACAAGGAAGGAGTTCAGCATCCGGCATTTGAACTCCTACACAACTAACTTCCTCCACTTTACATGAGATGAAGTGTGCAGAACCCATCACTGCTTTGTCATCTTGAGCTTTCACCTCTAATACCTTGTTGGCCCCCCTTGTAACTATCACATTCACAATGCACCCATAAAAACTGATCCCATAGTCAAGGATCTGGGAACATATGTGGACAATTAACTGTCCTTGGATCAGCATGCAGCCTTCATTGTAAGGAAGGCCTTTTTCCTTGCACAGTTTATATCTAAAGGTACAGCTCCACATCCAGGGATGTAATCATTCACTTGTACTTGACAGTTTATATCTAAAGGTACAGCTCCACATCCAGGGATGTAATCATTCACCTGTACTTGACAGCTTATATATAAAGGTACAGCTCCACATCCAGGGATGTAATCATTCACCTGTACTTGGCAGCTTATATCTAAAGGTACAGCTCCACATCCAGGGATGTAATCACTCACCTGTACTTGACAGCTTATATCTAAAGGTACGGCTCCACATCCAGGGATGTAATCATTCACCTGTACTTGGCAGCTTATATCTAAAGGTACAGCTCCACATCCAGGGATGTAATCATTCACCTGTACTTGGCAGCTTATATCTAAAGGTACAGCTCCACATCCAGGGATGAAATCATTCACCTGTACTTGACAGCTTATATCTAAAGGTACGGCTCCACATCCAGGGATGTAATCATTCATCTGTACTTGACAGCTTATATCTAAAGGTACGGCTCCACATCCAGGGATGTAATCATTCACCTGTACTTGGCAGCTTATATCTAAAGGTACAGCTCCACATCCAGGGATGTAATCATTCACCTGTACTTGTCAGCTTATATCTAAAGGTACCGCTCCACATCCAGGGATGTAATCATTCACCTGTACTTGGCAGCTTATATCTAAGGGTACAGCTCCACATCCAGGGATGAAATCATTCACCTGTACTTGACAGCTTATATCTAAAGGTACAGCTCCACATCCAGGGATGTAATCATTCATCTGTACTTGACAGCTTATATCTAAAGGTACAGCTCCACATCCAGGGATGTAATCATTCACCTGTACTTGGCAGCTTATATCTAAGGGTACAGCTCCACATCCAGGGATGAAATCATTCACCTGTACTTGACAGCTTATATCTAAAGGTACAGCTCCACATCCAGGGATGTAAGCATTCACCTGTACTTGACAGCTTATATCTAAAGGTACAGCTCCACATCCAGGGATGTAATCATTCACCTGTACTTGGCAGCTTATATCTAAAGGTACGGCTCCACATCCAGGGATGTAATCATTCACCTGTACTTGGCAGCTTATATCTAAAGGTACAGCTCCACATCCAGGGATGTAATCATTCACCTGTACTTGACAGCTTATATCTAAAGGTACGGCTCCACATCCAGGGATGTAATCATTCACCTGTACTTGGCAGCTTATATCTAAAGGTACAGCTCCACATCCAGGGATGAAATCATTCACCTGTACTTGACAGCTTATATCTAAAGGTACAGCTCCACATCCAGGGATGTAATCATTCACCTGTACTTGGCAGCTTATATCTAAAGGTACAGTTTCACATCCAGGGATGTAATCATTCACCTGTACTTGTCAGCTTATATCTAAAGGTACAGCTCCACATCCAGGGATGTAATCATTCACCTGTACTTGGTAGCTTATATCTAAAGGTACAGTCCCACATCCAAGGATGTAATCATTCACCTGTACTTGACAGCTTATATCTAAAGGTACAGCTCCACATCCAGGGATGTAATCATTCACATGTACTTGGTAGCTTATATCTAAAGGTACAGTCCCACATCCAAGGATGTAATCATTCACCTGTACTTGTCAGCTTATATCTAAAGGTACAGCTCCACATCCAGGGATGTAATCATTCACCTGTACTTGGTAGCTTATATCTAAAGGTGCAGCTCCACATCCAGGGATGTAATCATTCACCTGTACTTGACAGCTTATATCTAAAGGTACAGTCCCACATCCAAGGATGTAATCATTCACCTGTACTTGTCAGCTTATATCTAAAGGTACAGCTCCACATCCAGGGATGTAATCATTCACCTGTACTTGGTAGCTTATATCTAAAGGTGCAGCTCCACATCCAGGGATGTAATCATTCACATGTACTTGGTAGCTTATATCTAAAGGTACAGTCCCACATCCAAGGATGTAATCATTCACCTGTACTTGTCAGCTTATATCTAAAGGTACAGCTCCACATCCAGGGATGTAATCATTCACCTGTACTTGGTAGCTTATATCTAAAGGTACAGTCCCACATCCAAGGATGTAATCATTCACCTGTACTTGACAGCTTATATCTAAAGGTACAGTCCCACATCCAAGGATGTAATCATTCACCTGTACTTGACAGCTTATATCTAAAGGTGCAGCTCCACATCCAGGGATGTAATCATTCACCTGTACTTGACAGCTTATATCTAAAGGTACAGCTCCACATCCAGGGATGTAATCAGTCTCCTGTACTTGACAGCTTATATCTAAAGGTACAGCTCCACATCCAGGGATGTAATCATTCACCTGTACTTGTCAGCTTATATCTATAGGTACAGCTCCACATCCAGGGATGTAATCATTCACCTGTACTTGACAGCTTATATCTAAAGGTACAGCTCCACATCCAGGGATGTAATCATTCACCTGTACTTGGTAGCTTATATCTAAAGGTACAGTCCCACATCCAAGGATGTAATCATTCACCTGTACTTGACAGCTTATATCTAAAGGTACAGCTCCACATCCAGGGATGTAATCATTCACCTGTACTTGGCAGCTTATATCTAAAGGTACAGCTCCACATCCAGGGATGTAATCATTTACCTGTACTTGGCTCTCATTAGACCAGTCATGGGATATAATGCTCAATTTTGTATGCAAATTGGGGGGATAAGTATTTATCACAGATAACTCTTCTTCAGTGGGACTGTCTCCCACTCCATGAAAAGCAAAATTCCTCTCTTACCCTATACAAATATAATTTGAATGAATGGATGGGTAACTGCAAATTTGCTCTTTGTTTAGCTCCCTTATCCCTCATGGATAGGGGCAACATGT
Source organism: Protopterus annectens (assembly GCF_019279795.1). Taxonomy (NCBI): domain Eukaryota; kingdom Metazoa; phylum Chordata; order Ceratodontiformes; family Protopteridae; genus Protopterus; species Protopterus annectens. The sequence continues at coordinate 653,118,938 of NC_056745.1, read as the reverse complement.
GCATCTCTCAACATATGCAAGTTTGGCCAATGTTTGGTTTGTTATACATAGCATATAAGGACGAAAAACTGCCAGTGAATGAAAGACTAGTCTTCTTAACACTGCCACAGATGGATAGACTAGTATGTACTCATGAACCTATGAACCTGTAAAACAGAGAACTGACTAAACAAATCAGCAGAGTTACATTATGATAAAAACGCTGCTCAACAAACAACGTCTGCTGATTTTTATCCCCTAACTGTTGAGGCTCCTCTGTAGATGACTGAGGTTAAATTCTTCAAGCATCTGCAGCCCAAAGAGCCAGATAACACAATGTTGATCATTGCAATTTCCATAGGAAATCATTGCTTCCAGCAATGATTCATTTCTTCTGTGAGAGTTTTCCCTTCTTCAAGTTGGTGTTACTATGAATACGGTATACATAAGTTGAGGGGAGATGGCCTTGAAAAAAACCCTTAAAGTTAATCTTTTAGTTTTTCTGTGTTTCACACATTACTTTTCAGCATTTCAGCTGCTCTGCATTATAGCAATTGGTGTTTTGTGACTGAACTACTCATTAAAGTTTTATTCCTAGAAATAAACAAACATAAAACATATATAATACTTTATGATCTAAAAAGAACGAAGGAAGAAACTGTGACTTTTGAGTGAAATTATTTTATTAAAAAAGGCTCTTTCCTTATAAATTGTGGCAATTATAATTTTCAGTAAAACCAAAATATGCCATCATTTCTAAAAATAATTTAATGTAAAGATATATTTGTTACACCATACCAAAAATGAACTTCCTTTAGAATTATGATATTTATTAGTAAAGTATGATAAAGTGTTGTCTTTAAATGTTCATGTCCTTTAATTTCCCATTGGACTTCAGCGTAAAGGCAAGAGTGCTGACTTACTTCATTGTCAACCTGCAAGGAAACATACAGTTTGGAATAATTGGCTGAAATGACTACAGTAAAACAGCCCTTTTGCTTTAGTAAAACTTCAGAGTCTACTAGAATATTTCAATAACGGCACCTTTCCAGTGTGCCATAAAACTTTAACTTGGCATACTGCAAAGACAAATAATTGAATCAAGTGAACAAAGGGTTACACTAAGGTAGTGTCTGTGGGTCATTAGACATGATTTCGTTTTACTAGAAAACCACATTACAAAATGTTCTCCATGTTCTATAAGAGAATTATACATTATTTTGAACAGTATGTGCAAACAAGAAACACATTAATGATTGAAAGTCTCTGTTCTTTTCATGCATAAAGACAAAATAAGGAAACATTTCTGGGCACTATACTGTCATATGACACAGGACAACTAAACTTCTAAAACTTCTAATACATTTTTCTGACGAAAAATTCCAGAAACCATTAAGTAAGGCCAGAATTCTTATAAAACAAATGCTTATGAGTTACTGACTTCCCACAAGGTGGGTGTGACCCAAAAGGTGTCAGTCTGAAGACTCATTCTACTCTAACAAACTGTGCAGTGCTTCTTATCTTTCACATTTCATATACTGAACCTCTTGACTGACTCCGTTAATTAATATTAGTGTCTCTTGCAGCATGTTAGCGTGTGGAATGGCTAAGGCACACATTAACTCTAAGACCGTTTTTGCTGTAGTTTTCATGTTGGTATATGTCAGCAGAAGGACATTTAGCTGGAATCTACATAATTTTGTAATGCATAAACACACACCCCCACACACACACGCACACGCACACACACACACACACACACGCACACACACGCACATACACACACACATGCACGCACACACACATGCACGCACACACACATGCACGCATACACACATGCACGCATACACACATGCACGCACACACACACACACACACATGTGCACACATACACACACACACACACACATGCCTGCGCACGCATGCACACATACACACACACACACACACACACACACACACACACACACACACACACACACACACACACACACACATATAAAAAAATAAATATGAAAGTACAAGTCCCATTCACTTTAATATAAATTGATCTGTCTATTTCTAGTCCTATTTCTATCTATCTTTCTGTCTTTCTAAATAACTTCACACATTGCACACACCATACAGACACACACACACACAAGCAAAATAAAAATAAATAAAAATATCTATTTGAAAGTTGGTGTTAATAGCAGAACCCACTCAGTCTATCTAACCAAAGAAAAAAACAACTAACCAACAAGCATAACTAACAAATCCTAACAAAAGCAACAGTAGAACACTAAAATGCATAAAAATAATCTTTGCACAAGAATCCAAAGCTACCCTCATGGCATATTATTCATAAAAATATAGAAACTACTTAAAGTCCTACTCAGTAAAAATGGATAGCAATTCAAGTCTACAGAAAAAAATAACATAAAACAAAGGAAGAACTGATAAATGGAATATGTGACAGTCTTACTGATGTGATACATGAAATAATCTTGCATTTCATTCTCTATAGTTAACAGTACAAGTTATTTCATTTATGGCACACCTGACCTCCAAGAAAAGATGGCTGGCAGTAGTGGATTTGGTAGAAATCCTGCCAGTACACACAACAAAAAGCATGACAAACATACATATCACATGATGAACAAAACAGAGGAAAAAAATATGCCTACTACCAAATCCAGAATAAAAAGACAACAAAAAGAACACTATATATTGTATATGTCATAACGACATCTGAAATGCTTATGTTCACATAAAGTTCTTTGAATGTATTATATGAAATACAGTTTATATGAACTGAATTATTTACCCACTGGCTCTTTTGCCCTCACAACACACAATTCCCTCAACCACTAGAACTCTTTTATCCCATCATCAAGAAGGTAACTTACTTTTCTGCCCACACTAAATTACTTCCTTCTTGCCTACCACCATTCGCTTAACTATCATCCTTACCTTCTACCTGGACACCATTCTCTTTATTATACACTCCTCAGATATGTAATTGTTATCTCTGTACACCTAATCCATTTATTAACAATGATTTTTTTTATCTAAATGGTTATTTTTATCTAAATGTAACCTTGACTATTACTTGTCACTGAGGTTGTTAAATGTTTGCAGACCTTTCTGTAACCACAATTTTGACTACAACCTGTCACTAATGTTGTTAAATGTTTATAGACTTCTCCATAACCACAATTTTTAGTGTAAATGAATTCAATGTGGAGCTTTTCTCCCCGGACCTCCACTGAAAATGGATATGTATCCAGTCGGACTTTTCTGGTTAACAAATGTAAAATAAATAAAATAAAATAAAATAAATTTTGATACTTTATGCATGCACACATGAATGATCTCTGTTACCTTTTTAAAATGCAGTTTATCATTTATTATTTTTGAATGCTTTGCTGAGATGGGAAATCATTGTTTACACCAGGCATAGCTGTTACTTAAGCTGACACAGCTAAATTAGAATTGCATTGAAATGTTTTACAGAAATGGCATAACCGTACAGAAAAACAATGTTTTTTTAACAAGTACGAGCAAGTTGTACAATGCCCCTTTCTTTATTTTTAATTTTTGCACTAATAACTACAAAAAAAAAAAAATACAAGAGTTTGTAGTCAAATACATGTAGCACAAACAAGAAAAGTTGTTTACTCAATTACCAGTAAAATTCAAAACTGTATGTCAATAGACAGTGGATGTCAGCCAAAAAATATATTATTGAAAAACAGGTTTAATGCTTCTGTCCCCTAATACATCAAAACTTCTTCAGACATCTGTTAATTGCTGCTTCTAACAGGTAAATATGTAACTGATATAGTAATATGACAAAAGGAGGTCTTTACTTGCTGCTTAATAGAAAAAAAGAAAAGAGGGTTATACTCTGCTATTAAA